>NC_141676.1:1918305-2108305 GCF_028749965.1 Puma concolor
AGGAGGACTCGAGGGCAGCCTGTGGGCGGTTCCGTAACTGCACAGAGCCGTCTGCACCAGCAGTCCTTGGAGTGCCCCCTGGGAGAAGAGAGGAACCTTGAACCCGGGACACCGAGCCCTGGACAGGCCCTGCCGGGCGTGGGCGGGGAATCTCACTTCCGCCGCCCCACCCCCATTCCTCCTCCTTCTCCCCAGCAGCCCCAACACCCACTCAAAATCGGCTTCTTTCATAGGAGTGGACCTTGCTCCTTGCCTTCCTTCGACTCAAGTCTTTGCTTTTGGTCTGGAATGTGGGTGCCCAGCTGTGGATGGGAGGCCCTGTGCCAGCTGGGGACCCACCCGTGCGGGCCTTAGGGAGTTGCCCTGGGGCCCTATTCAGGACAGGAACCTTGCTGGTCTCTGAAGTCACACACACACACAGAGGAACACACACAGGCACCTCTGTTGACAGCCCTCCTTCTAATCTCGGATGAGCCTGTGCTGGCCCCTGGGCCTCTGGGGGCATCGGTCTCCCCAGGCTCCCCCAGTGCCCCCAGACAGCCCCCAACAGTGGTAGATGCAGCGGGTGATGGCTGATCTGCAGGGACGGGGGAAGGGGAGGGTCCCGTGACCGGCTCCACCAGCTCCCCACCCCAGGATTTTCATCAGAGTCTGGGGTGCAGATGTCTGTCTCCACGGAGCACCTCAGCCAGGAGGCTGCGGGGGGTGGGGGGGAAGCAGAATTCCTTTCATCTGCTTCCTCACCGGGATTTATTGAGCAGCTACTAGGTGCCCTGGGATTCCAGGTTCTGGGATACCGTGGTGGCTAGGACAGGCCGGGTCCTCGGATGAAATGAAAATGATACGTATTTCTAAAGTGTCGGGGTGAACTGCCTGGTGTGAGAAGTAATACAGCGCGATCGGGGGCCAGACAGACGGGTGGTCACCAGGGTGTCACCTGCAGGAGGTGAGGGGGGGCGGCAGGACGACCGGGGAGGCCGGTGTGGATGGAGTGGGGAGCAGGGAGGGCAGGGAGCCGAGGTGGGCAGGAGGCGGGGTCTGCCTCGGATTTGCTGATGGCTGGGATGTAGGTGTGAACCCAAGGCCACGCCTGGACGCTGGGGCCGGCCTCGGGGGGAGCCGTGAACCTTGCTGAGGTCTGAGCCATCCGCCATGCCCGTGGCAGCTGGGTCTCCGTTGGGCTGGGTCTGGTGCCCATTAGGCCCTCCAGGCAGCTATGGATCGGGCAGCTGAGCGAGGGGACCTATAGTGAGCAGAGCAGGGCTGTGTCCTCAGGCGGGTGGTTTTTAAGCCCCAGGAACGGGTTCAGGTTGAGCCCCAAGCCCCGAGCCCCAACCTGGCACTTCACGTTAGAAGCGGGGTCGAGGAGGAGGTACAGTGAGGGCAAGAAGGGAAGGAGATCCAGGAGAACATCCGGAAGCCGAGAGGTGTGCAGGTCAAGGAGGGGAGGACCCTCGGTGCTCCGAGGGGCGGCAGTGACCATGGGTTCTGCCTGCACATGAGCCGCTGGGGGTGATGGGAGCCTCAGTCGCTAGACCAGGAGCGAGAGGAGGGAGGAGAGCCTCTGCGCTCCCGGGGAGAAAAGGAAGAGGGTCGGGAGGGTGTACCGGGCGGGGTGGTGGGGGGGGACGTCAGGGTGTGAAGAGTGTGCGGGAGAGGGAGAGGCAGGGCCGGGAGGAGCCTCCCTGCCCCCACGCTGCCCCACCTACCTGGACTCACAGCCAGGCGCCTGTTACCGTGGTCACCTTGACAGGTGCTCTCACCCGTGAAATGGGCCTGCGACTGTGCCCGTGCCTAGGACCACCCCCCCAGCCCTCCCCCCACGCCCCCTCTTGTCCCCCCCAACCCCCCCCCCCCACGTCCCCTCTCGTCCTCACCTTCCTTTTTTCCGTCCCAGCTGCTGACCCAGGAGACACCACTCACTGTCCTCTCCCCTGGGCCTCCCCCAAGATTGCCTGCGCCCCTGCCCTCGTGTTCCGGAAATATCCATTCAATTCCGTGCCTTCTTTCATCCCGAGATCGAAGGTGCTTTATAACCCTATATGCATCCTTTGATGGGAAAACGGAGGCCCCGGAGAGCGCGAGCCTCCCCATCCAAGGCTCGGGGGAGGCGGGCTCCCGGACCCCGAAGCCCCGTGGCGAGGGCCACATCCCGCCTTCCTTGTGAGGGCTCCCTGGCTGCCATCTTCCTGCCTCCCGTGCCCCGGTGACCCCTCCCCCAAAAAGCATCAGCCGTGTCCCCCACCTCCGGGAGCAGGTGAGGGGAGAGGAAGTGCCCTTGGCAGCCTGCGGGTGTGGGGCGGGCACCAGTAGAACTGGTTTCGGCTCAGCCTGGAGCTCTCCTACCCAGGGCCCAGGCCCTGAGTCACTTAGCAGGTGGGGGCCGCTCGGTGACTCATGGCCCTGAGCCCAGCGCCTCACAGCCTGGGGAGGCCTCTATCACACCCTTCCCACAAGTGCGCCCTGGGCCTCGGCGGTAGGCAGCACCAGCCTTCGGAGCCCAGCTGAGTCAGGTCCCGGGGGTTGGGGTCCGGGGGTCCCCGTCGAACGTCGAGCCAGCCCCCAGGCCTGATGGCTGGAGTCAGCGTGGACAGGCTTCCCCCGCCGAGTGCGAGGCTTGGGCTCCGTCCCCCGGAAGGGGTCGGGATTTGGACAGATGCCCCCGAGGGTAGCAATTCCTTTCGTCTGGGGGGGATTTGGGCCCGGCTGGGGGCTGGGTCAGGCAAACTGACATGGTGCCAATGGTGTCACCGTCACTGGCGGCCCTCCTGGGCGCTAACGCGGGAGAGGGGCCCTGCTCTGGCCCCAGGGCGAGCTTTGCCCGGGGGCGCTCGGCGACTCGGAGGGGATTTATTATACTCCTTATCTGCAGCCCCGAAGACTGGGGACTCCGTCTCAGCCTTTGTTCTGGCCGGGGAAGAGGAAGCCCTCATCCTGCTGACAGAGGGTTTCTGCCCGGGTGACACGGCCGCTTCCCCTGGAAGTTAATGAGTAAACACACTGGGACAGGAGTGACTCATGGGTCAGCCAGGCGGCCTGCCCCACTCGGTGCTCACGATGGCTCATTGAGGCCGTGCGGGGCCAGCCCGGTGTGCGGCCTCCCCACCGCAGGGGGACACAGAGACCTGACCCAGAGACCCTGGGTTTTCCGGGCAGCGGGAAGTACACACAGCACAGGGCCCACCTGGCCAAGAGCGAGCTCAGCTTAGACCCGGGAAGTGAGAGAGAAGGCAGCTACTGAAGGTGGGGCTGGCACAGACAGTGTTCCAGGCAGAGGGGGAGCCTGTGCAAAGGCCCTGGGGCAGGAAAAGGCCTGGGGCTTGTTCGGAGGCCTGTGTGGGTGGGACTGGAGGGATCAGGTGCTCTGGGAACACAGAGGGCTGCAAAGTGTTAGGCCAGACAAGGCTTTTAGGCCTTTTTTCTGGGACCCAGAAGCCAGAGGGAGGCTGAATCAGGAGTGGCCCCACAAAGATTCCCATTTTCAGACATTGTTCTTGCCACGACATCGTGGGATGTGGATGGGGCAGGGCAGGGGGACTTCACCCCAAGCCCCAGGCTGGACGTCCAGTGACTCTCTGGAGACCCTCACAGCCAAGCGTCACATGAGGCTGGGCCCCAGCTGACCCCAGCCTGCCGTCCAGGTTGGATAGGAGAGGGCGGTGCCACCCAGGAGGCCCTGCGTCCCCTGGGCCAGGGGAGCCACAGAGCAGGAGGGAGGGTGGCCCAGGCTTCCCGAGTACCGTCACCCTGTGGCCAGTCCACATAGGGTGGGCCAATGGCCCAGCCCACCGCCCTCCTGATTCTGTCGGCTTGGCAAACTCCAGGCCCTCGAGATAGAGGTGAGAGGTGGTGTTTACAGCCTGCACCGTTTGACCAGCGCGGGCAACCAGCCGTGACGAACGGAGGCCGGTGGGCTGGGCTCCAGGACGGCCAGGCGGCCCCCGGGGACCCGTGCCGCCCGTGGGGGATGGGGACAGGGTGTCCCCGGCAAGGGTGGCCCTCATTTGCATCTGAGGAAAGGAAGTCACCCAGCAAGGTCGCCACCGGGAAGGGCAAAGGGACAAAAGACTGGTGCCCAGAGTCCTGCCCGGAGTCCTTTCCCGGCCTTCATCCCTCCAGCCTCCCGTCCGTCCAATGAGCCAACAACCACGGCTCGCAGACACCCCTCGTGATCCTGCACAAAGGAAGCAGGAGGCCCCCAGCAAGGGAGCTGATTCTGCCTCGTGCTCAGGGGCGCACTGACCCGAAGGTCCCTGGGGAGGGGCGTCGAGTCTCGTCCGGGAGGGCAGAGCAGTGCCCGCCTGCCTACCCGGTACGCAGAGGCATGAGGTCTTTCCGGCATTTTGTCCTGGGGGAGCTGGAAGGGGGCCTGTGGCGGGGGTGGGTGGAGGAAGGACACTCCCTCCCTCCGACGTCCCCTGGGAAGCTGTGGCCCCTCGACTCCCTCCGGGGCCCCCAGAGTCCTTGTGTTTCCTTCGGTTTACCAGCTAGCATGCCGGGGTGGGGGTGGGGGGGGGGGCGGGTGGTGAGAGCCCACAAGAAGGGGCCTGGCTCCTTGCCACCCAGCCCACACTTGTCACCAGCCTCCCAGAATAGCCACCTAAGTGGCCGCCTCTGCTCCCACGAATTTCCGGGGCATCTGGCAAAGAAAGCAGGCTCTGTCCCTGCCCCCGAGGTCCCGCGCGGTGACATGCGGGTCCTGAAGAAAGGGCCCTTCTCTCTGGGGACAGCCACCGGGCCCGGGGTGTCCCTGCCCACATCACAGATCAGTTCCTGCCAGCGGAGGAGGGGGCTTTGGTCTGTGCTGGCCTCGTCCCTCCCCGGGGCGTCAGTCCGTGGGAATTCCTGTTCATTTGGAACCTGGTGCCCAGAAAGCCCGAGCGCCCACCATCCCCAGCAGTGGGAGTCGGCCGGGGGCCCTGACATGGGCCAGTGGGGGGGGGGAGGTCTGCAGCACGTGCAGGCTGGACCAACTGTGTGCGCCTGGGCAGGTCCCGGCCCCGCCCCCAAGCCTCGCTGACCCCACGGGGAACAGGGCCTCTCCTGGCTGTGGTTGCCCACAGGAGCCCTGTGTGTGTGCACCCCTGTGTGCGTGTGTGTGTGTGTGTGACTTGCTCGTCTGCGTGTGCACACGTGCAGCCGTGGGGGGCGGGGCGGGGGCACTCAGCTTGTGGTTGGCCTCGCTCGGAGATGCAGGGGACACCCACCCCCCTCTCGTCCCATGCTGTGCGGCCCTGAGCGGGAGCTCCGCTCAGGTAGGCGTCAGGGCTGCGTGAGGGTGAACGGCTCTCACCTGTTCCGCGGTCTTGGCTCGGGGTCCCGCCCAGGCTCAGTCGTCCTCAGGGCCAGGCACCGTGTGTCTGAAGGAGCGAGCCCCTCTCAGAGGACAGAGTGCCCCCTGGGGAGGACTGCCGGGGCGCACGGAGAAGGGCTCCTGCAGGGTGCATAGGAGCTCCTGCTGCCGCTGAGGGGAAGGGCTCTCTGGCCAGGCACCAGCCTGGAAGGGCCGAGCAGCCTGGCTCAGTAAGAGGCTCCCACGTGTTCCTCCCTCCGTCCCCCACCCCAGGAGGGGGCGGTTGGCCTGCAGGAGGAAACGGGGACGGTCACGAGGGCTGGCCCCGGGGCCAGCGTTGTCAGGTGATGTGGGGTCACCGGAGGGGTCAGGGCCCGAGTTTCCATCTGATGACCCACAGCCCGGAAGGGTTTTCTCGGAAGCTGAGGGGCCCTCCCAGGTCCGGGTCCTGGGTGCGGGCGGGCAGGAGGGAGGGCATCCTGAGGGTGGTGCCCAAAGCGCCTCCCCCAGCCCGGAACGTCCCGCGCCCCAGGTCGAGGGGGAACAGGAGCGCTCCCCAGGAGGGAAGGGAAGGAGGCGTGCCGGTCTCCACGACACAGAGGAGGCCGCGCGGGGTCCCGTGGTCTTCGTGCAGGTGGAGCTGAGATGCAGACCCGAGCCCCGGCCCGCCCCTGCACCTCGGGGTCGCCGGCACCCCCTCCCCTCCTGGCGCCCCGGCCCCAGTGCCGCCTGGCGTGTGTCTCCCCATCAGCCCCCAGGGACAGAGAAGCAGCACCTACAGGGACAGTCGAGCCGTCCCCCACCCCGGGAGGCCCGTCCAGTCCCCGCAGAGGGAGGCAGGGCCCTTCCTCTGGGAACCCGTTTGCTCCTCCGTCCAGGGCTGTGCAGGGAGATCCCCGTCCAGACACCGCCCGGGGCTGAGGCGCGGGCCCCCAGGTGTCCAACGCCCTTGCCCCGGCTGGGCACAGCAGGGGCACCGGGTCGGCCCCTGGGGGGTCTTCCCACCCCTCGACACCTCCTGGGAGAACCCCCACCCAGCCCGCCGGGGCTCACCTCCCGGGCTCGCGCTCGGGGACCGGGGCCCACGTGTGCTGTGGCTGTCGAAAGCTGCCGCTGCAGTGTGACCGTCGGACACGGTGACGGCTTCGTCGGCCCCTTCATTCTGTCACCTAATGAATGCGCCCTGAGGGTCCCGTCCCCTCCCTCCAGGTCACAGGCCTTGGGGACATGGCTGGGGGGGTTTGAGCGGTTCTCAGCTGCTGAGACCTCATTGTGGCTGAAGGGGCCGGTGGGGGCCGCGTGTGGTGCCCACAGCCTGGGACCCGCGTCCTGTGTCACCACTACTGTCGCCCCCAGGATGCAGTGCCCCGCGACTGTGGCTCTGGTGGCCAACCTCGTGGGAGCTGTCCTCAGCTTCACCTTTATCCCCGTTAGCACGAAAGGGGCCAGTGCCCACGACCGGGCGGTCCCCGCAGGTAAGCCCCGCCTGGGACGCCCTGCCAGGCCGGCCCCCTCAGGGACGCGGTACCTGGACACCGGGTGGGTATGAGGCCTGAGCCCTCCGCCTCCCCAGCCAGCACCCCGGGCCTCCCTGCAGGGAGCGTTGGCCAAGGCCAAGATGCACGACAGCGGCTTCCTGTCTGCTGGTGGGTGGAGGTGGGGGTGGGGGAGGGGCATCAGAGAGGCTGAGGCTGGAGGCAGGAGAGATGTAGGGGAGGCCCGGGGAGGACCGGAAGGACCACGGGGCAGGGGCAGGGTTAGCCAGGATCCTGAGTCCCAAATCGCCAGGTGCCGTGGTGCCCACGAGCCACTGCCTGGGTCACATGGGCTGGGGGAGCCAGGGCCAGGCCAGGTCGCCCGACAGCAGAGGCACTGTGTTTCCGGAGCGCCTCCCAGAATTCGGGGGCTCCAGGGTCAGTGGGGGCGGAGGGCTCAGCCCTAGGAGCGTGACGAGCTGCCCGGTGCCCCCAAAGGGGCCAGCGAAGGGGGGTGCCGGCATGGGGGCGGGGTGCTTTCCCGGACCCTGCAGCCCGGCCGAGACCGGGTCAGGGAGCCGGAAATGGGCTGAGGCCTGCCCAGCCTCTCCGGGTCCCCCCAGGCGGACCCCAGGCCAACGTGTTTGACCTGAAGGCCATCACCCGCCTGTTGCTGCAATCGGGGGTCCTGCCCGTGTTCCTCATCAAGGTGGCGTCCAGCCTCCCCTTCGGTGAGTCCCAGACCTGGTGCAGCTGAGAGCTCGGGGCCGTGGGGAGGGGGCCTGCGGTCAGGGCGTCCCCCTTCTCCGCCCTGTATCCCGGGCCGCACGCTTTCTCCTTGCCATCACACGCGTCCTGGAGAAGGGGCGGGCCCCCTGGTTCCTGCCGAGTGGAGGAGGGAGGGAGGGAGGGAGGGAGGAGGGGAAAGCGGTGCCCCATTCCCTGCAGCCCCACAGGGCCCCCCTCACGCACAGTCCGAAGTGCCCTGTGCTTGGCAAGCCCCCCAGGGTCCGCCCGAGAGCAGGGGAGGCAGTACGTCTGAGATGAACCCTCAGGGGTGCCCAGCACCCACCTCCAGCCCCCGTCCGGGGTCCTCTCCTTGGGGGCAGCGCAGAGAACAAACCAGCGAGGCTTCGCGCTGGTGCTCCAGGGCTAATCCCTCACCTGCGGGGGCTTCTTGCAAAACTGTGCTGCAAATCTCGGGGTCGGGGTCAGCGGGGTTGAAGGCTGAGTCAGGGGGCCGCCTGGCTGGGCCGGCGCCTGGAGACTCCGGTCCGACTTCAGTCGAAGGGGCCTTCAGGGGCCACCAGTGGGTCCGGGGCCAAATCCTCTCACACGGTCAGCCCCGGGCCCCCCACCTCCCGACCGCCTTCCCTCCTCCCCCCACCTGCCCCACCTACCCTCCCGCCCAGCCACGGGGTAGCTTCCGGCACCTTCCTGCGCACGGGCTACATCGGTCCCTGGGGCCCCGCTCCCCGTGACAGAGAGCCACCAAATCGCAGGGAAGGCCGCCAGGGCCCCACAGTCACCCGCCCTCCCTGAACCCCCCTCCTAGGGCTCTTCATGGTCATGTTCCCCATCGTCTCCATGGACTTCTTCCAGCTGGATGCCGCCCAGGCCGGCTACCTCATGTCCTTCTTCGGGCTTCTCCAGATGGTGAGTGGGTGCCGGGCACGCGGGGCGCGTCTCAGACCCAACGGGCCTTGCAGGGCGCTGCCCTGAGCGCCTGCCATCGCTGTTCTGTACCGTTAGCTTCCGGCTGCCCTCCTGTCCCCGGGGGAGTGTGCCCTCCCCTCCCTGCCCGAGGCAGCCACCAACGGGCCTGCGCCCGGTTTGCACACTCGTCTGCCCCGGAGAGGGGAGGGAGGGGGCTGGTACCCAGAGGGGGCCGGCGAGCCCCTGGCCTCCTGTCTGGAAGCACGCGAGGGTGCACGGTCCTCCGAGTGTGCAGCCGGGCGCCCCCCAGCAGAAGGACAGGGCGGGAGACAGCCGGTGGTAGGGCACGTGACAAGATGCGGGCAAGTTCCTCGGGCCCTTGGAGCCCCGGTCTCCTTGCCCATCAAGCGAGTGACCCTTGTGGGGTGGCTGGGCAGATGAGGTGAGCTAACCCGGCAAAGCTCTTAGAAGAGGAGGAAGCCCCACCCAAGTGACGGTCACTCGGTCCTCGCGGGGCGCCCTGAGACGGGCAGCCGCCTTCCGGTGGTACGGGGCGGCCCGTCTCCCAGGCCCCGGCTCCTCGGGGGCATCTGCACCAGGGCCCGGGGCGCAGGGACAGGTGGCGACAGCCGGAGTGCGGGAGGGGCTATTCTGGGACCGTCTGAAGGGGAGGGAAGCGTGTGACATTCCCAGCTCCTCCTGGGCATCTGCTCCCCACGCCTCTGGGCCCAGGACGGGTCTCACCCCTGGTGCGAGAATAGTAGCCTCAGGGCTGCTGCCGCCCGGCTGGCGGGCCACAGACTGGAAACAATGATAATTCTCCAGAGCTGGGGGCCGCGGGTTCCAAATGGCCGCTCCAGCCCGCCTGGGCCCTGCCCTGGAGACCCCCAGACCCAGGAGACCAGGCCCGTACCTCTGCGAAAGCCAAGAGACCCCCCAAGACCCTCAGGGACAGACGCGGGTAGTTCCGGCCTGGCCCGGGGCAAGGTGCCCGATGGCGACCCCGCCCGAGACGGGCCTGGGGCTCCAGCACCCCTAAGGATGGCGGGCGACCCCCGGGGGCAGCTGAGGCCCCAGCTGCGTCTGGAACCTCTGCGGGCAGAGGGTGGGGTTTTGTGTCTACAGGGAGAGGCCTGAGGCCCCCTCTGCCAGTCACCTCCCAGCCCCCAGCCCCGCGGGGTGGGGCCGGTCACCGAGGGTCTCAAGAGGCAGCCTGGGCGCCCCCACAGCTGGGCTCCCACCTGCTGCCTCCCTCCGCAAACCATTTCCTGCCCCACCCCGAAGCGTGTGGGCTGCAGCCCGACCCCAAGGGGACCACGGCATCCCCCTCCCCGTGGGGGGCGTCGGGGTTGGGGGCTGGGGGGGGGGGAGTGGCAGCCCAGACGGTCCTGAGGGATGGCGTCACCACCCCAGCGGACTTGCAGACCCCTGTCTGTCGCAGGCCGTCCTGCGAGAGCCCCCACGTGGCCCTCACGTCCACCCCAGGCACGGTGCCACCACAGTGCTGGGAAGCGTCCATCGTACAGGGCTGGGGGGAGACAGAGATAAGCCCCCGACCACCCTCATCTCATGTGGCAGGGGTGATGAGCTGTCAGAGGAGAATAAGGGTCCTCAGGAGGGCAGAGGTGCAATTTTAGATGGGACAGTCGGTTGGGGGGGTGGGGGTCGGGAGGGGCTACAAGTACAAAGGCCCTGGGGTGGGGAGCACACCAGCTGCTGAGCTGGCTGAGGCAGCAGACTGGGCTCGGAGGACATGTCGGCGGGGGGGGGGGGGGTCCGCAGGGCCAGGAAGGACCTGGATTTACTCAGACTGGGGTGGGGGCTGTGGAGAGGGTCCACGCAGAGGAAGCCGTTGCCCTCCCCCGAAGCCGCCTGTGAGCAGTTAGTCGGCCTTCGCTTGATGAAAATGTGTTCATCACGCTGGAAATAAAGGACACGGGATTCGTTTTGGAGATGACTGTCCGGGTGTATGGGTGCCGACGTGCGGTGCCCAGGCCACCCCGCCTCCCGAGGACCTGGCCGCTTCGGGACCCGCCCTTCTCCTCCGGCCGGGTGGCTGCTAGGGCTGGGAGGGGGTCCCCAGCTGTGGGGGGCCGCCCCCGGCCAGACCCCTCCCAGCCGGCCTCTCGCTCTGTCTCCCCAGGTCATTCAGGGCCTGGTCATCGGGCGGCTCAGCCGTCGCTTCTCGGAGAGGGCGCTGCTCCGGGCCAGCGTGCTGGGCTTCGTCCTGGTGGGACTGGCCATGGTGAGCACTTTCCTCGGGGCCGCACCCCACTGACAGCGGGGTCCCGGGCCCATCACCCCAGCCGTCTGCACATCCCAGGCTGCATGTGAGCCCCAGGGCCCCCTCCCCCCGGGGCCAGCTCTACGGGGCTCCGGGGATGGGCCCTTCCACCCCGGTCCTGTGTGGCCCCCCCAATCCCGTGGCCTCCCTGTCCCATGCCAGGCACTGATGTCCGACGTCCTCCACTTCTGCCTCCTGATGCCTGGCCTGGTCTTCAGCCTGTGTGCCCTCAACGTGGTCACCGACAGCATGCTGACCAAGGCCGTGTCAGCCGCAGACACGGGTGAGCCAGTGAGGGGCAGGGGACCCCCGGGGCCTCCTCTCTGGGAAGCTCTCTGGGCAGTTTCGGATGGAGCAGCTCCCCCGCCTCCCCAATTTCAGGCTGGGTCTGCCCAGACCCAATGAGTACTGAGTGGGGTGGGTGGCCCGGGGTCCAAGTGGTGGTGGTGGGGGGGGGGGGGGCTGCAAGATGGCTCAGGTGAGAATTCTGGCCGCCACCAGGCTGGGCTGGGCCTGGGGGGTGGAAAGGGGGCTTCTCGGAGCTGCTGTCTGGCTGGGCTCTGAAGCAGGGACAGGATTTCCCTATAAAAGAGGAAGGGGAAGATTGGAACATTCCAGGCCAGGACCCGGCTCGGCGAGGTGTGGAGGGGGTTGGAACTGAAAGGCTCCTGAAGAGGCCAGTTAGGAAGACAGCCCAGTGGGGCCAAGCGTGGTCAGCACAGGGGGCTGCCAGGCCGGGAGGCAGGGTCCCCCCTCCGGCACGGGGTGGGTCGGGGGTGCCCGTGCTCCCTGAGTGGGGGAAGGCGCGCAGCCGGTTAAACCCAGAAAGCCCCCAGCGCCCCCCCTCCCGTAGGACACGGGTGTCCCCAGACAGGGGATCCCCCAGCCCTCACTCTGTGCCCAGCGTTCTTTCCAGAGGCCTACAAGCCTCTTGTCCAGACTCAGCTCCCTGCCCCTGCCCTGCCCCCGGGCTCCTGTGGCTGGTTGGGGTTGAAGAACATCCCAGCAGGCTCGAGAGCCCACCCGACCGGCCACCCCTCCACCCCTCGCTCCAGCTCTAGCCGCCTATCTGCCAAGGGGGGAGGGGCAGGCTGAGCTCTAGAGGCCGAGATGGGAACCCGATGGCCGATGGTTGCAAGGTCGCATCTCAGGGCTGCTTCTGGTCCGGGGAGGCCAGGCAGGGCCCGGAGGGCTTCCTGGAGCGCTGGACCGGCCCCCAGCAGAGGCCAGGAGGACGCCGGGGAACGAAGCGTGGAGAGATGGGGGCAGGGCCCGGCAGGGAGGGGGGCGGGGCCGCACCTGAGGCCCCGCCCCTAGGCTCAGAGGGACCGGGGAGCCGGTTCCCAGAGCCAGCCTGGGAACCCGAGACCACAGAGGGGGCGGTAATTGCTCCCGGTGTCTGCAGGGCGTGTGGGCAGGCGATGGGAGAAGCCGCTCTTAAATTTCCCCCACGCCGGGCCCTGGGCCCAGGCGGGGCCGGACCAGGCCGCTCCCAGCTCACCCGGCGGGCTCTCCAGCAACCCGAGCGGAGCGGGGGCCCTGAGCCCCTGGAGCTGGGGACCCTCTGGGCACATGTCTTGACAATACACGCACGCACACACAGGACACAGCTGCCCGGAGGGGCCTAGTGACAGGGGAGCCAGGTAGCTGGGGGCAGAGGCGGCCAGGTGAGCCCGGGGGGACGTGGGTGCAGAGAGGCGGGCGGGCCGCCCCGCGAGGGCCCCCAGGACCCCGCCCCTGTCCTGCGGAGGGCATCCTCCAGTCGGTACGAGGGTGGTGGAGGCTGTGGGGAGCCTGCTTTGCACCCCAGCCCCAGCCCTCACTCTGTGGCTCAGGAGGATCTCCCCCCAAGCCCGCCGTCCCCACGTCAGGGAGGCTCTCTCCAAGCTCAACCGGCCTGAGAGGGCGGGGCCTGGCCCGTGACCTGTGGCTCCACTCCGGGGCTCCTCCTGGGCTTGGGAACTTTCTGGGGCAGGGTGCAGGCACCCGTGTGGCCCCTGAGTGGCTGGGTGGTCCGAAAAGCACAGTCTGGGTGGAGGGAGCTGGGGGAGCAGAGAGCGGACAGGGTTGGGGGCGGTGAACACTGGAGACCTGGGCTGCGTCTGGGAAGCGGGTGGCCAGGGCAGCCTGACTTGCCGCCCACCCCCACCCCTCAGGGACCATGCTGGGCCTCTGTGCCACCGTGCAGCCATTGACTCAGACCCTGGGGCCCACCCTGGGCGGCCTCCTGTACCGCAGCTTTGGGGTCCCCGTCTTCGGCCACGTGCAGTTTGCCATCAACCTCCTTGTCCTCCTCGTGCTCTGGAGACAGCCTGTGCCCCGGAAGAAGGACTGAGTCCGGTGACCAGTGGCCCCAGGGCACAGACTGGCAATAAACTCTTCCAGCCTGAGTCCTGCAAATTCCCATGGGTTAAACAGGGGACCTGGGGGTGAGCCATGGAGGGACGGAGGGTCAGATGCCGGAGAGCTTCCTGGAAGAGGGGGCGTGCAGCCGGGCCCCAGGGCTCTGGAGAGAGCCTGATCACCCAAGTTGTCCTTGTGCAGCAGGCCCTCCCCCGCCTGGAGCCCATCCCACGAGGAGTCCGTCCCCAGCTAGGAGGCCCCCCTGTTGCCGCCCAGACAGCTCTGCTCAAACCCCCCGAGACCGGAGCTGTCCACCCGCCCCCAGTCCTCCACCGGCTTGGCCTCGGGGCCGAGCGCGCTGCCTGCTTGTTTGCCCTTGTCAGTCACCTCACGTGAATGGAAACAGGTTGTTTTCAAAGATGAGGAGTTTGAGGCTTGCAGAGAGGCCCAGGGAAATGGCCCGCCAGCGGACCCAGGCCCGGAGAGCCCCACCCCCTCCCCACCCCTCAACCCAGCTGTAGGGAGAAAGGCACCCGGGCACAGGGGGGCCAGCGTGACCAGTGTGGACACAACAATGCCAGTGGGGTCGGCAGGTGACCCTGAGACCATGAAGGCCACTCCCCACCTCTCCGCGGGCTGCCTGTAAAAGAAGCTAGTTCACAACTCAGGACCCCCAACCCCAGAATTCCATGGTCCAACCAGCAGGGCCTCAGAGAGCAGAGGTCCGTCCACCCTCCGGCCCGAGAGCTCAGACCAGACCAGCTTGCTTGTGAACCTCACTGGGGATGGGGGGGGGGGGGTCTCACCTTGACTTTCACCCTTTGTCCCAATGAGGGTCTGGGCGGGTCTCCAGGGAGGGGCAGGACAGGGGTCCGTCGGGGGCCAGTGCAGTCCCCCACTGGCTCAGGGACTTCGTAAGGAGTGCTGTTCCCTTCGGGAGAAAATTCCTTGCAGGAAATGGTTTCCTTGGGCTTCGCAGCAAAGGGACAGCCCCTCCCCAGTCTGAGCCCTGGGACCCGGCACGGAGGCTCCCCCGGTCCCGTGTGAGGGTGTGAGGGACAGACATCAGGGCCCGATGTTTGGTCGTTCGCTCCCGACGCCGCTGCCTCCCCCACGTGGCATCGCCCTTCCAGCCAGAAGGGTCCCCGAAATGCAGGCCCCCTCAGCGGCCAGAGATCAGGGTCCCCCTGCGCGCTCCGGCTTGGTCACTGCCAGTGCACCTTTCCGCGCGGGAACGCTCCTCCGGTGTCCTCCCATCGGGCGTGCTGGACTGACGGTGGCGGCCGGCCTGACTTCCGGAGGACGGGGACCCGGCCGGACAGGGAGGGCTCGCCGGCTGCCAACCATCGGGAGTACGAGGCCCCGGCCTCCCCCCACTTGCCCGGAGGCCCCGCCGCCTCCCCGCTCCAGCACCGTGGGTGCGGGCCAGCGGGGCCTGGTGGTGGCTGCAGGGAGCCGCCCGGGCCCCAGCAGGGCTGGGGTCAAGGGGAGCACAGGGGGTGCGCGGCCGGAGGGCTGAGGGCTCCCTAACGGGGGGCTGGGGGCACAGGTGGCATGTGGGCGGTGGGGGGCAGGTGGGGCCGGCACCCGCTGCGAGCAGGGGCAGCTCAGGTGCAGGGGGTGCCCTGACCTCAGCGGGGCGGTTTGGGAGTGACCTCCCTGAGCGAAACCAGGCCCCGTCCTTCCGGACACACGCCCAGGAGCAGAAGTCAGCCAGGACCAAACCTCAGGGCACTTCCCAGCCTCTGGAGAGGCTGCTTGGCAAGGAGGGTGTGGACGCGGCCCAGCGGATGACACTGCGTTCATTCAAAGTGCCCTGGCTTCCCGGCCCTTCCGACGCCAGGGTGGCAGCTCTCCCCACCCCCACCCCCACCGAACGGGCCGCCAACCCTCCCGCAGTAAGGTCACACGGCACCACAGCGGCTGGTGGAAAAGGGAACGGGTCAGGTGGTTTATTTGGAATGAACATACTGATGCAAACACTACATATGAACACAGACGGTTCCACGACGAATAACCATCAAAATAAATACATAGACAGTCTGATAATTTAACGCGCCCGCTCAGCGGGCCGAGGCTCGGCGGCTCCGCACGGGAAGGTCCTTCTCCGTGGGACAGGGACATGGCTCTCGGCCTCTGTCCTCACTGTGGGCGGCGGGAGGGCGGCCCCCGACTCGTCGTCGAGTGAGTGGCTCCTGTAGGGGGGAAGGAGGAGGGTTAGGGAGCTGGCGGCTCGGCGTCCGGCCTGTGGGTCCCCCTTCTCCCCCCCCTCCCCCCAGGCCCCAGACGCGGGAGGAGCGAGCGACAGCCCCGGCCCGCGCGCCCCAGGGACCCCTCGACGGCGCGGCGCCCCCCCCGGACGGCGTCCCCGCACTCACCGCGGCGGCGGCGGCGGCGCTCAGGGCGCGCGGGCCGGCCGGGACTCGGGGGGCGCGGCGGGCGCGGCGCGCTCCTGGCGGCTGCGGAAGTCCTGCAGGGCGCGGCGGTTCTGGAAGTCGATGAGCGCCAGCGTGATGGCCGCGTTCCAGCAGCTCTCGCCCGCGCAGCGGAAGTCGATCTCCTTGCGGTCGGTGGTGACGATGGTGAAGTAGACGTACTTGCCGGTGCGCTCCACGCAGTCCACCTTGAGGATGGAGTGGAAGCGCAGCTCCTTGGCGCGCGCGCCCGGCCCGGCGGGGAACAGGCGCAGGCGGTCGGGGGTGAGCACGCCGCGCTTCTTCTTCCACAGCTGGAACAGGCTGTCGCTGCGCTTCTCCAGCTCGCCCTCGCGCAGCACCTCGCCGGGCGTCCTCATGGCGGCGGCGGCGGCGCTGGCGATGCGCCCCGGCCGGCCAGGCGACGCTTTAAGGCGGCCCCGCCTGCGCCCGGCCCCGCCCCCTCGGGCCCCGGCCCCGCCCCCAGGGCCCCGCCCCCACCGGGGCCCCGCCCCACCAGAGGCCACGCCCCTGCCGTCCAGGACCGCCGGGGGCTGTCAGCTCGCCGGTGCCGGCCGCCCCGGCCCCCCGGCCCCGTGGGGTGACTTGTGGTCTCGCCCCCCGCCCCGCCAACCCCGCCCCGGACGCCGGCCCCGCGGAGGAATGCGCTGCGGCCGGCCCTGCCCGCGGTGACTCACGGCCCGGAGCCCTGGGAAGCACCCGGGGACGGAGCCGGCCCAGGACGCCCACCCTCCCGGCGCTCCGGCGGCTAGTCCCGCCGCTCGAGGGCTCGCGGCGGACGCCCCCCGCGCCTTGGGGACCCTTCCTGGGGACACCGTCCGATGGCCCTGCCCGGCCGGCCTTGTCTCCCCACCTGCCCCTCACCCCCCACCCTCCTGCGGGCCGCGCCTGGCGGGAACCTTCGCTCGCCCACCTGGGCCGGGCCTACCCGGAGAGCAGGTGCTCCGGGCCGGCTTTCTCTTCTGTGACATGGGGACAATAACACTTTCGTTAGATTGGGGAACACGTGGCAAGTGCTGGAACAGCACCCCGAGGGGGCCTGTCCTCCTCCCTGGGTCCTCCTGGCGTCTGGGCAGAGGACTCCCATCGCCTGCACAGCCCCACGGGGCTCGGCCCTAGGCGCTGTGGGTGCTGGAGGGTCGGCCTGGAGAGGGGCGGCGGGGCGGCTGAGTCATGGGTATTTCCTCCCTTCCTCTAAAGGGTTTACGGGAGCAGGAGTGACGGCTGCCCGCTCCAGGCTCCTCAGAAGGGGTCTCTGGGGGCGGGGACCGCTCCAGAGCACCCACCTTCCAGCGCCCCCCAGCCCCCCAACCCAGCTGTGGGGGCGGGGCGGGGCGGGGCGGGAGGGGCGGAGACTGCGCACAGAACAGGGAAGGACAGAGCCCCCTGGGGGCGGTGACCAGCACTCCAGGCGGCACACCTGTGGGGCGGTACAAATGAAAACCAGGTTCCCAGGTTTCAAGCCAATGACAGTGGAGCATAGAACCGAATGCAGGACCTTCTAGGTGCAGGTCTGTGAAGCTGCCCCCACCCCCCAACCCCGGCTCTGTGGCCTTGGCAAGTCCCCTAAGCTCTCAGAGGGCGGCCCTTCGGGCTCACGGGGAGGAAGGAGGACACCGCCAGCTCACACGAGGGCTTGGGCCAGGCCTGTGCAAATGGCGTCAGGTGTCAGCTGCCCAGCGGTCCCCACCGGTGTGGCCGGGGGTGCGGAAGGGCAGGGCGAGTGAGAGGGAGTAGGTGAGGCCGGGTAAGGCCGCCTCCCGCCGGTCCAGCGCTCCTCTCTTTGGCCGCCACTGGCGGGGCCTCTCTGGGGAGCGTTGATGGGTCAGGGACCCCGGGGTGGTGGGGGGGGTGGTGCTCTGACAGGTGTGCGTCAGGCAGAGCTGGGAGGGCAGGTGGAGAGTCCTGGCTCCGACCTCGGCAGGGAGACCTGGGGCCGGACAGCCTGGGTGGGTGGGAATCAGGCTGGGGATTCCGGAGGGTTGGGGGTCGGGGGCCCGGCCCACCCGGGCATCTCCACTGCCAACAGCCCCCGGCCTGGGGCCTGAGACCCGCATCCCCCACACGCCCTATGGGGAGCCTGCCGGCCTCTGCTACCCTCCCCGCAGCTTAAGCCTGGAGCCAGGAGGGGGCCCTGTGCCCCCCCCCCATCCCCAACAGGCCCATCTGGGGGAGCTGCTGGGGAAGGGGGCTGGGAGGAATGACGAGGGAGCAAAACACTGAGCCAACATCCCCAAGGGAAGACCTTTCAGGGGGAGCCCGCTTTGGGCCATCGGACAGCCACCAGGACGGCTTCCCGCCGGGCACTGGGGACCCCGGTGTGGATTTGGGCTGCACCTCAGGGGCACTGGGGCCTCCCCAGGCTTCTAGGCCGGTCGGGTGCCGGACTGCCGCAGGCTGGAGAGACGGGGCCCCAGCGCCCTCTATGTCCCTGATGGTCCCTCGACGAGGTGGGGGCTGTTGGGGTTGCTCTCTTGGATCCGCGGGGAACGGAGTGGGGGTCTCAGAGAAGTTAGGGACCCGGCTGAGGTCACACTGCCAGCCGGAGGGGTTCAAACCCAATCCCTCCTCCTGCGCCCCAAGGCCTGGGGGCAGGAAGCGGCCCCGCCCAAGTGAAGGGGGTGGGGCCGTGCTGGGCCTCGCCTCTGTCTCTGGCGTCAGACTGTGGGTCAGAGCCAAGTTTACTAATGTTTATCCAAGGGTCGCATCTGGGTCTCACGCAGGGCCTGCCCCGGGGGGACACCCCCTTCTTCCCCCGGGGGCAGACAGACTGGTCTCCAAACTTCCGGCCAAGGCCACTCGCTGTCCTGTCCAGCTGGGCCCAGACGGGATGAGGGCACCTCTCTGAAAGGCCCCTCGTGAGGTCACGCCCACAGCGGTGAGAGGCTGGGCCCGGACGCTCTTGCCCAACCAGCCCTGGGAACAGCAGCCTGTGAGGAAGCCGTGCGTCACAGCTGGCCCATGTGCCTGGGGCTCGATACTACCCTCTTCCTGTGGGAGGCCGTGCTCAGGGACAGCCGGACATGGGGTTCCCTGCTTCCCCTGCCCGGGAGACCCTCTCCTCCGCTCCTCTGGCCTCCTCCAGGAAGCCCCCCGGGTTGCCGGGAGGGGCATGCCCTCAGGACTGCTCCCACCAGCTTTGTGACTGCTGGGCCTTGGGGGTCCCGCAGATGCTCCAGCGCGAACCTCAGGAGGGCGGGGAGGCCCACGCTGCCTGGAGTCACAGCACCAGAGGTCGCGGCCTGTGACTGACTCAGGCCTGCCCTGCATCCCTCTCCTCACTGCTCCAGCCTGGGAAAAGCGAGAGGCCCCAGGGCAGGAGGCTGGTCTCAGGCTTGCATCGCCAGCCTGGCTTCGGCCCCTGGGACCTGTGTCTCTCGTCCCCCCGTCTGGTCCTCTGAGCCCCTTGGCTGGAGTCTCACAGGTGGGGGGCCTGCCTCCTAAGACACTAAGGATCCAAAGAGAAAGGGCCCAGAACGCCTTTCTCCCCCTTGGCCCCTGGCAAGCTCCCTATCCAGCCCGCACTACCTTGTTCAGAGGTCACTATCAGCTCCTGGAATGCAGGGACAGTGTCTCAGTGTCGGGGCCGCCAGGGCCCAGCCCAGGCCCTTGGGGAATGTTTTTGGAAACCAGTGGCCCGAAAAGGCACCTGCCTCACTGACCAAGAGACGCGATTAGAGCATCTGCCTGTGTGGAGGCCGCAGAACCAGGAGGGCAGGCACGGGGTCTGGGGTGGGAGCGGGGAGGGGGAGCCGGTGGGCATTCCCGTCATGTCATTGGCCGAAGACGGCCCAGGGCTCAGCCCCCGGGACACGGGACCTCTCGGGAGGCCCGAATGAAAGCATGAATATGGATGAAGGAAACGGAGGGAGACGAGGTGGGCGAGGCTCGGCTGCCACCCTGTGGACGGCGGTCCGTCCTCGCAGCCCCCGGGCGGTGTCCGCACGGGGACACACGGGGGGCCGGGCTGCCCCCCCACGTCCCGCGGCTCTCACGCAGCGGGTGCGGGGCAGGGCCCCGTCGTGCACATTTTGATCAAGCCCCTTCCTACTTTAAAAATTTTCCAAAATTAGGGCGCCTGGGTGGTTCAGTCAGCTACACGTCCCACTCTGGATTTCGGCTCCCGTCGTGATCTCACGGTTCGTGGGTTCGAGCCCGCGTCGGGCTCCGCACTGACGGCGTGGAGCCTGCTTGGGACTCTCTCTCTCCCCCTCTTTCTGCCCCTCCCCTGCTCACTCTCTATCTTTCTCTCTCAAAGTAAAAACTACGTAAACTTTAAAAAAGAAAAAATTGCCAACATAGTAACCAGTTGTTGGCATAAAAAATAAAAAAGGCTGAAACGATTCCAAAGTGTCCTCATGTTGCCACCCTGGGCCACTCTTGCTGTCTTGAGTGAACTTTCATCCTTGTTAAGAGGCATTTCCCGGGGCGCCTGGGTGGCTCAGTCGGTTGGGCGTCCGACTTCGGCTCGGGTCACGATCTCACGGTCCGTGAGTTCGAGCCCCGCGTCGGGCTCTGGGCTGATGGCTCAGAGCCTGGAGCCTGTTTCAGATTCTGTGTCTCCCTCTCTCTCTGACCCTCCCCCGTTCATGCTCTGTCTCTGTCTCAAAAAATAAACGTTAAAAAAAATTAAAAAAAAAGAGGCATTTCCCCCCAAAATTAAAAATCGAATTACCATGTGACCCAGGAGTCCCATGTCTGGGTCCATCCCCAAACGTGAAAGCCGCCCAGAGGTGGACTGATGCTGACCCGAGGGTTGCATCCAGGATTCATGCGGAGCCTGCCTGGGGGACGCCCCCACCTGCCCCCAGACAGAAGGACTGGTCCCCCGATCGGGAAGCGACCCCGTGTCCACCGACGGACGGATGTGGTCCGTCCGCTCCCTGGACTGTCGCTCAGCCTGACGAGGACGGAGGTTCTGCCACCTGCCACCACGTGGATGGACCCGGGGACCGTGATGCTCACATGTGATCCCCTCACACGAGGCCCCTGGAGTCTCCAGATTCCCGGAGACGGAGAGCGGATGGTGGGCGCCCGGGCTGGGGGTCAGTGTTTCACAGGGACGGTTTCCATTTGGGAAGATGGAAAGTTCTGGAGACGGAGGGTGGGGATGGGCGCACAACGGTGTGAACTGTGAATGTGTTCCATGCCACCGAGCTGTGCACCTGAAAATGGTTGATGGTAACGTAATGTCACATGTACTTTGCCACAATGTAAGAACTGTATCCACGCACACACACACACACGCACACACACGCAGGTCCAGATAGGAGCTTCCAGGTTTCGCACAAGGGAAACACAACGTGTGCATTGTTCCGTGTGTCCTGGGTGTTCCCCACGCATCTGCCTCCCTTCCCGGGAAGGACTCCGGGATTTCATCACCTCCCATAACACTCAGGCTGCTGCGCCCAGGCTTCTGCGATTATCGCGATGTCGTGTGAACGTCCCTGAACTTCACTGGGACTCACGGCTGGATGTGGAACTGTCGTGTTAAGGGCGTGAGAGCTCTGGCAAGACCGTCTGCCGGCCGGCTTGCAGTCCCACCTGCGTGTGCCGGGCGCCCGTGCCCCCTACAGCTGGCCCTCCAACGGGCAGTCTGCATTTGTGCCTTTTCCCCAGTCCGGGGACCAAAACCCGGGGTGTCATCTCCATGGAGTCAGCGAATGTGACTTTATGTGGTGAGAGTGTCACCTGACACGACAAAAGATGCGATTCAGGACCTGGAGCTCGTGGCATCCTGGGTCACCCGGGTGGGCCTGAATGCCATCACGGTGTCCTTCCCAGACACACGGGGAGGGGTGGGGGCACATGACCACGGAGGCAGAGGCTGAGGGGATGCTGGGAGCCCCAGAACTGGAGGCAGGAGGGACCCTCCCCCTGAGCCCGGCCCCGCCCACACCTGGCCTCCGGAACCCAGATAGGCACAGACTTCCGTGCGAAGCCTCCCAGTCGGTGGTCATTCGTCACAACCACCCTGGATCGGAATGCAGCCCCCAGGTGGTCTGGTGTCAGCCCTTCCTTGGCCTGCCACACAGTCCGGTGGCAGATGAGGACCAGAGTGATGGCATTAGCTGGTGACTTCTGAGCTGGGGTTTTGAGGATGAGCGGTTTCTCCACATCACAAGGCCGTCCCAAGGCAAGGGCATGGGAGAGGGACATTCGGTGTTCTGTGCTCCCCTGGCCTGGGACGCCTCTCACGGCCCCCCTCCCCCGCCCCCACCCCACCCCCATCGCAGAGCTGGTGCAACCCCTCAGGGAGGGCAGCCCTACTGGTACCTTCCAGTCCCCCCCCCCCCAGAAATGGGGGCGGGCTGAGACCCAAGGAGGTTCAGAGACCTGATGGACATTCCCGCCAAGCCAGCCTTCCGGAAGCCCCCAGCCCGGCCCGGCGGGGGAGGAAGCAGCCGGTGCAGGACGTGTGTGTGGGGTCTGCCGCAGAAGGTCCCGGGTCGCAGACCCCAAGAGGCCCGGAGCCCCGGCTGGGCCAGGCACGCCTGTCTGGTCGTCAGAGAAAGTAACATCCGGCCGCCGCCCTCCCTGCGCTGAGTCAGCCTGGCATCTTGGGGGCGGGCAGGGGCCCCGCCCAGGTGCCCCGAGAGGACTTGGCCTCAGGGTGTGCCCGGGCCTCACCCTCCCGGTGGCTGGGGTCAGTATTTGGTGGGAATGCAAGCTTCTGCCGGCCACCGTGCCCTCGGGGGTGCCGGCTCCTGCCCTCCGAGCCTCCGGGGCTCCCAGGAGGGTCCCAGGCAGACGAGGTGCCTGCAAATTCTGAAGAACGGAGGGTTCGGCCGGGGCCAGCAGAGGACGGTCCTGGGGCCCCTGCTGTCGGGGGGTTCTGCCTGCCACTACCTCCCGGCGGACGGGAGACCGAACGGCTGGTCGGCCCGTGTCCAGGTGGCCAGGCGCTGAGGCCGGAGCGGGAAGGATGTGTCCAGGGGCCAAAGTCCAGGGGTGCCTGAAGGCTGGGCCGGAGCCAAGGAGCCCTCCGGGAGCGGGAGCGGGAGCCATCCGGCCGACTCGGCCTGGCTCCGGAGGGGGTGCGTCAGGCCTCTGCTCGGCCCCCGGCCCCACGGGACAGGGCCAGGAGCCCATCCGGCAGACTGGCCGCCACAGGGCTGCGGGCGCTGTGGGCACGCTGTGGAGCCCTCACCCGTAGGCGTGGTCGGGGGCGTGGGCGACCCACCCCCGCCCCCGCCCCCGCCCCGGGTGGCCACAATTCCCAACCCATCATGGGGGAGAACCAGGATTTCAGGTGGACGGACCCCGACTTGGGAGCACTTCTGGCAACGCGGGTTCCCCGAGGTACGGTTTGCACACACAGCCGAGCGCACTCACTGAGGGGTTTCCGCGAGTTTCCACCGCCCGGAGGTACCCTGGCCGCCCCCGCACCCGCTCCCCAGTGACCACAGTCCGCGCACAGCCTCCAGAGGCCACCGCGTCACCTGCACGCCCTCCCTTGTGTCTGGCTGGCTTCGCTCAGTCCCTGCTTCCAAGGTCCCCCCCGCTGGGACCCCACCTTGAACTCCAGGCATCTGTGGAAACCCTGGAACGGCCCAGGGCAGAGCCGAGCCGCCCAGGGGCCGGGACGCAGAGGCCGGGGCAGGACGGAGCTCGGAGACGGCAGCCACTCGATTCTGAGCACGTCTGAGGGGGCACGGTCTCGTGTGACGTGCGAGACTCCGGCCCCGTGGCCTCAAAGGGAACAGTCTAGGGAGGGAGGGAGGGCACGGGCAGCAGAGGCCGTGAGGACAGGAGGTGGGCCCGGATGCTCACCTCACCTGACCCTCTCAAAGAAGCATCGTGACGGCCCCGCCCACGAGGGTCCCAAAGAGGGGCCGGGTGGGCCCGGCTCCAAGCGGTTCAGGGGGTCAGTGGAGACAGAGGTCAAAGAGCAGCCAGGCGGGCAGCCCGGGGGCCCCGAGGCGGCGGCAGCCCAGCCCCTGCAGAGCCGGCCAGCCCCCAGAGCTGCTGTCTCCTGGCTGCTCCGGAACTTTCGGGAGCAAGCAGCAAGGGAGCGTCTGCAGGTTCCCCGAGGTGCTGAGGGCCGGCCGGCAGAGGCCCCGCCTTCCCCTTCCTGTGACTGCGCAGGGGTGAGGTCAGGGAGCAGCTGCGCCGACAGGCCAGGAGGCAGGGCCGCCGTGGACGGTTGGGGAAGGCACGGCTTCTCAGGGCTTCGAGCTGCATCTTGCCGTCCGAATATGTTTGGAACAACCAGCGCCAGCCTGAGGCCGCGGGGACCCAGCTCCGTGGAGCTCGTGCACTCTTCTTCCCGCAGGGAAATGAAACCCAGCGTCTCCGGGGACGGCCGGCATCCAAACGTCCCTCCCGCTGCCCGTCCGTGCACCGGGCACAAACTCTGACACCCACGCCCGCTACGGCCTGCACCGCGACTCACCACGGCCAGCCAGCAGGCCCGGAGTCCCGTCCCACCGCCCCCGGGGCCCAGCCGCCCTCTCCAGCTCCTTGTTCAGCTCAGACCCCGAAGGTAACCCCTGTGAACACACACGCACAGGCGTGCACCCACAAGGACGCCCGTTCTTGGTGGCCACGCATGGACTCGGCCGGTCTCCGAAGGGACGGAGCTCTGCACACACGCGCTCTGCACACACGCTGGGTGCGGACTCCCGCCCGTGATGCACACCTACGTTTTTGAAGGCCTCGGAACTGCCGGGCAGGGGGGCCCTCGGACGGGGCTGCCCCCCGCCCGCGGAGCTGTGTGCCCTTTGAAGACTCTTCCCACGTGACCTGCGTTTCTTCAGTGAGGCCCGGCAGCCGCCAGGCTGAGCGGTGCTGCGGCTCCTAGTGGGCGTGGGTCTGCCAGGGGCCGGCAGGAGGGAGGCTTCCCCTGAAAGGTCATGCTCGCAGTGAGCCCTGGGCCAGTGGGACCAATGCTCACAGAGCCGTGTCCGTCCCTGTGAACCTCCTGCACATCACCCAGGCACACGGTCGTTCCCTATCCTGCGGTTACTCAAAGCCACAGGTTTGTAAACAGATTCATTCTGGATGCTCCAGGGGAATGTGCCAGTCGGGAGTCCTTGGGGAGCCTGGATCAGTCAGGATCTGCGGGGACAGCAGCTGCCGCAGAGGTCCGGGGCCCCATCCTCCAGGGGCGCTCCCAGCCGGGGGCCCATCCCGCAGGGGTGCTCTCAGCTGGGGGCCCGACCTCCAGGGGCGGCCTGTCCCCCAGGCGCTCTCCCAGCCGGGGCCCTTCCTCCAGGGGTGCTCCCAGCCGGGGGCCCGTCCCGCAGGGGTGCTCTCAGCCGGGGGCTTGACCTCCAAGGGCGGCCTGTCCCCCAGGGGCGCTCCCAGCCGGGGGCCCGTCCCGCAGGGGTGCTCTCAGCCGGGGGCCTGACCTCCAGGGGCGGCCTGTCCCCCAGGGGCTCTCCCAGCTGGAACCCGTCCTCCAGGGGCGCTCCCATCTGGGGCCTGACGTCCAGGGGCGCTCCCAGCCAGGGCCCCGACCTCCAGGGGTTCTCCCTGCCGGGGGCCCGTCCCCCAGGGGCGCTCCCAGCAGGGGCCCCGTCCCCCCTGGGTTCTCCCAGCCGGGTGCCCCTCTTCCAGGGGCTCTCCCAGCCGGGGCCCGTCCCCCAGGGGCGCTCCCAGCCAGGAGATAGGGAGCTGCATGCAGGCGTCTTCTCTGCAGACTGTCCTCCGGGATGGGGTGTTTAACTGCGTCAGCGGGAAGAAGGCAGGCCTGGCGACCCAGGTGGGGCGCACCCGTGGGCTACCCTGGCCGGGGAGTCTGAGCCCCAGCTCGCCTGGGTACTTCAAGAACCAAGAACATTCTGGCTCCAGTTGTCTGGGGCACGCTGGAAACACGGCTCTTCCAGCTACTCCCAGGGAGAGGCTGGTCCCCGGGCAGACAACGGGTGGACCGGATGCCGGCTCCTGGGCCGCAGGGAGGAGCAGGCTGGTGCGCTTGCCCTCTCCCGGCCCCGGCCCCGGCCCCGGCTCCTGCTCAAAGAGCAGACAGACACCCCCAGGTCAGGTCCCGAGCAAGAGCCCGTGCAGGTGTCCTGGGAGGGAGCGCCCCCTCTCATGAAGGGACGGGGACCCCGGCAGAAAAGCCCCAGTGAGAAGACACAGCAAAGGTGGCCTTCGTGCGGGACCCCTCCCTCCTGGGAACCTCTGCGTCTGGAAGGCACAGCCCCACAAACTCTGGGAACGGCTTTCTCCTCGGGGAGGGCCCACCCGGGGACCCTGGGACCCTGCTGGCGGTGAAGCGGGTCCGGAGGTCTAATGGGCCAGGTAAACGCAGCGTCCTCCCGAGAACCGGCTGCAAGAGCCCCAAAGACAACATGGGAAAGGCCTGAAGTCCTGGGTCTGCTCACTCCCCACGGCTCTACAGACACAGTCCATGCGGGCGCGCGGCCACGGCCCGGAGCTGCCGGGTGGGAGCAGGTGCCAGGACCCCACCAGGTTCGCCCCCAGAGACACACTGCACAGCACTGGATTCGTGTTTCACAACTTTAATAGAATATTCTAACTATTCTGTACAAATTGAAAACACCGTATTCAGTTACAAATGTCTTGTAAGTAAGGCTGAGCACTCTACAGGCCTGGTCACAGCGTGGACACGGCATCCCCGGCTGCCAGAGACCGCGGTCACACACTCGGAAACCTCACACGCCAGCCAAGAACGGGTCACTCCGAACCCAGGGCTTTGAAGACAAGATGAGCACAGGGCCGAGAAACAGGGGCTACTGAGGAAGCAAGACCCGACATGCACACACTAGGAGAAGCGGCCCCCCGCCACGGGCGCCCCCCGCGCCCCTGCCAGGGACAGAGCGAGGGTCCCTCTACGCAGGCCTGGCTCGCGTGGGAGCCGCCAGCACACCCACCTGGGGAGCCACCGGGTCACCAGGCACACACACGGGTTCAGAGACTGTAAGGGCGAGCGACGGCAGGCGCCCCGAGCCCTCACGGGCAGGAGAGAAGAAATAAATACGAGGATGGACCACAAGCACTGGCGCCTCGGGGCTGGGGTGCGCGCACCCCCTACGCCACCCCGAGGGAGACAAAACTGGAGAGGGAACGCTCTAAGAACGGGACTCGACTCTACCAGCCCTTGGGGCACGACGAGAGCACAGGAGACCAAGTGGCGGAAACACAAAGCGTGTGAGTTTCTCCAAGTGAAGGAAGAATCCGGTCCGACTGCGGAGTGGAGGTACTGGCTCTAGATGCCCTGGAACCACGTCCCCAGACGCCTGCCCTTGGCGTCGACCGACCTTCCACCGCCCCCTCCTCCCAAAGGCAGGGCCTGGGAAAGTCCACCGCGCTGCACCCAAGGCCGTAGAGGGTGCTGGAAGCAAACCTCCTATCTCTGAAATGCATTTAAGTCGCCACTGTACAGGTTAAGCCAAATAATAAGGATAAAGGAAAAGTTAACGTCAAAATCATGCACTTGAAAACGAGTTAGAGGCGAGGGCTGCCGGTGCAGTCGCGCTGCGGCCGCGACGGGTCCTCGGTGCCGTCGTCTTACTGCTGTTTGCACTCGGAGGGCTGGCTGGGCTCCTTCTGCAACGAGAGAACAACACTTGTAGGGAACCGATCTCATCAACCAGCCGTCTCCAACCAACGACGGAGGGAAGACTCAACGAGTGTGCTCATTCTTACTGAAAAAATGGTCCCTGCAAACACACTTTTAGAAGAGTAGTGACAAAGGGGCGCCTGGGGGGCTCAGTCGGTTAAGTAAGCGTCTGACTCTTGATTCAGGCTGAGGTCATGATCCCAGGGTCGTGGGATCGAGGCCTGTGTAGGGCTCTGTGCCTACTTGGGATCCTCTCTCCGCCCTCCCCTGCTTGCTTGCTCGCTGACTCTCAAAATAAAGAAACTTAAAAAATAATTTGAAATAGTGGAGCGCCTGAATGGGGCTCAGTCGGCTCAAGTCACCATCTCACGGTTCGTGGGTTCAAGCCCCGCGTCGGGCTCTGCGCTGACGGCTCGGAGCCTGGAGCCGGCTTCCGATTCTGTGTCTCCCCCTCTCTCTGCCCCTTCCCCATTTGCACTGTCTCTCTCACACAGACACTAAGAAAAACTTTAAAATTTTTCAACGGTAACAAAAAATAAGTCAGCTTCCCAGAAACAATCTCAGTAGGGCAGCCTTTCTGTTTCAAGCCATGCCCCGAGTCTAATCAGAGGGCTTGCGTTCAGAAGGAGGGCCCGTCAGGGCCGCAGAGACTGAGCACGCGTGCAGGAGGGCCCGTGTTCCAGAGCTGCAAGGCGGCCTCGAAGCTTCGTGACGGCCCCTAAACGCCGCCTGCGTGAAACAGCAGCAGACTCCCCCTTTCTGCTCCCGCCGCCCCTGAGACAGGCTCAACGCTGGAGACGAACAGGGGCCACCCCACCCAGTGTGGGCCAGAGGCAGCCGAGCAGCCACACCTGACGCGGGGAGGCCCCTGCGACGGCTGCACGCACCGCCCCCCGCCCCCATGTCCCTCCCCAGGTGGGAACCCTACCCTTCCAGAAAAGGTGTCAGGGAGAGAGGGGGTCTCCTCAGCACAGAAGAGCACGTTCACCTCGATACAACCTGTCTCCCACCTTTACGAGCATATTTAGCAAATCCACGCATTTTGTGTGAAGGCCACCAACAGCCCGACTCACACGACGAGGTCACCGGCCATCCTCAGCATATAAACGCACCAGTCAGTCGCCTAGAATTCTTGGCTGCCAAGGCTACACATCACTCAGAACACGATCTGGCAAGCCCAGGGAGGCTAAAACCCCCGCACTACGTGGTCCAGAAGAAACTTCTGGGAAAACAGAACTGGCAGCTGCTACGGTGGAAGCTCCAGCTCATTCTCCAGAGAATCACACTGAAGACAGGGAAAAAATCACACGCAGAGTCCGCAGAAACATGAAACAACATCTGGGACCCTGAGAGGGCACAGGGACGAGGCCGGGCCCTCTGTCCAGCTCTCTGTCCAGCACCCCCAGCAGCGGGGCCGCTCTGGGAGGGGGTCCTGGCCCTGGCACCCGCCCGGCACCCGCTCATCTAAAATACCGCTGAAAAGGCCAGGCGCCAAAACAAAACACACGTGACCAGAAATCCAGGGTAGAAGAGAGCAAAGTCCCACCCACACACCTGGAGGTGACCCACCCAGGCAGCCGAAGAGGCCCCGGGCCGCTGGCTCTCCGTCGGTGCGGCGATGGCAGGAGGGGGGGAGCCGCAGGCAGCTGTCCGCGCGCGAGGGGGGGGCGTGTGTTTCCACAATCGTATTTGCGACAAGGAAGTGGGTCAGAGGAGATGGGGCAAAGGAGGTGGTCGAGAAGGGGGAGAAGGCGGGAACAGGGGAGGGCGGCACAGGACAGGAGGGACTTCTCTACCTTTCCGCACACGAAGGGTTCCACATATACAGTGTTTTGCAACACTGGGTGGGAAACAATTTACGATGTGAAGTCTGGATGATTTCACACGTATATGTATAGGTTTTTAAGCCTGAGAATGTATCACCTACTCACTCAAAACACATCCAGTAGCTTAGGTGATAAAGGCTACTGGAGGCAAGCAGGGCCTCACGACAACCAAGACCAGGAGAGAAGCTGGCGGCCCCACCTGCGGGAGCAGCATCCACAGGGACACAACTCCTAGCTGGTAAAGGTGACCCAGAATCCCAAAGCTTCTGAGGTGAGTCTCATCAACGAGACACCAATGGTTTCCAACCTGTGACACAGGCCAAAACAAAACTGCACTGAGCCCCAGCACCCTCTGTTTCACATCACAGAGTCTGATGACGGCTCAGTCACTCAACGCCACTGCTTATCAAAGGAACGGAGGCAGGGGTTTCAAAGGCACACTCTAATAGCCCAAACCCTGCCCGTCTGGGAACCATTTAAAAGACAAGTTTTCCCAGACGACACGTGCCGGGGAAGGAGTGGAAAAGGGCCACCAAGCACACAGCCGGCCGGCACTGCGTCACGGGGGCCCACGGCCCCGGGGCCCAAGAGCTGCCCGACTATGGGGGGAACGGCCGCCTCCCCCCACCCCCCCGGAGAAGCTGGGACCCCGGCAAGAACCTGACGACATCGCCACAGGACTGGCAAAACTGCCGAGACACGCCGGTGTTACTCGGGGTGGCCACACGCCAGGAGGGTCCCTCTGTCCTAGAGACACGGGCTGCTGGGCTGCGGACGCTCCCAAGCGATTGGCGGGGTGGGAGGAGCGGGGCTTGGGCGGAGCAAGCCTGGCTGCTGGTCCTTCAGACGGGTGGGGCGGCGGGAACCGAGCAATCGCGCGGTCACCCGTGCACGCCAATCATCAGACTCGACCCTCCAAACACGCGGGTCCGGGGCCGCGCGTCTCCCCTAGTTAAAGCGTTTCTTTGGCCTCGTCTATGAGAACGAGCCCACGCGAGGGAGAGAGGAAGGCAATGCAGACAGACGCTCAAAGGTGTTTGGTCTAAATGACGGTCAGGATCTGCTGGTCACCTGCGGCGGGAAGTTCAAGTTCCTGCTCACAGGCTCCGCTGTGTAAGCGGCCGCTGCTGCTCAGCCTTCCTCTCCTGGGTATGAGCATCGCCTCCCGTGGCACCTGCCGACCACCACCCCGGACCACCTCCCTCCCCAACCCCGCCAAGTGAGGACGGTGTCCCCGGGGGGAGGGAGCTGATGACTGGAACAGAGCTGCGATGTCGAGGATGGCCCTCACCGTGGGGGATGGGAGTGGGGGGTGGGCGGCCCCCAGGATACTGCTGCTAGCTCTTACCCGCTCAGAACTCTCCAGCAGCCAGCCACACCAGCACCTGCTACTAACGCTACACCGGACCACAGCTTTGGGCACAAAAATTCTGGCACGAAGTTTAGTTAGCCCTTTATGACCTACCGGTCTGCACCACACCTGATTAAAAAGTATAAACAATCACTAGAAACACATCAAGAAAAAGCAATGGGCTCATTCCTACCGCAAGGGGTGTGGCTGGTCCTAGCACAGCCCAGGCAACACGGTCTCCACCTCCCAGGGCCCTCACTCACTGTCCTCTTCCTGGAGGGCCGTTCTGTCAAAATGCCACACCAGTCATGCCTTTGCTACTCGGTCAGAAATGAACACTGGGCTTGCAAAGCGGGAGCCAAATGTAGTTTCTGACCGTCAGTTTTAGAGGTACACAAAACAGGGGCACCTGGGTGGCTCGGCCGGTTAAGCGTCTGACTCTTGACCTCAGGGTTGTGAGTTCAAGCCCCACGCTGGGCTCCATACTGGATGTGGAGGCTACTTAAAAAAAAAAAAACAAAAACAAGGCGACAACAGATGCTGGCAAGGATGCAGAGAAAGGGGGAACCCTCTTGCACTGCTGGTGGGAATGCAAACTGGTGCAGCCACTCTGAAAAACAGGATGGAGGTTCCTCAAAAAATTAAAAATAGAACTCCCCTCTGACCCGGCAATTGCATTACTAGGTACTTATCCAAGGGATACAGGTGTGCTGTTTCGAAGGGACATGTGTACCCCAATGTTTTATAGCAGCACTATCAACAATAGCCTAAGTATGGAGAGAGCCCAAATGTCCATCGACGGATGAACGAATAAAGAAGATGTGGGATGTCTACGTATATACGTAACGGAGTATTACTCGGCAATCAAAAAGAAGGAAATCTTGCCACTGGCAACTACGTGGATGGAAGCAGAGAGTATTACGCTAAGCGAAATTAGTCAGGGAAAGACAAACATCATATGACTTCACTCACATGAGGACTTTAAGAGACAAAACAGATGTACAAAGGGGAAGGGAAGCAAAAACAAGATAAAATCAGGGAGGGGGACAGAACATAAGAGACTCTAAAACATGGAGAACAAACAGAGGGTTACTGGAGGGGGTGTGGGAGGGGGGATGGGCTAAATGGGGGAGGGGCGCCAAGGAATCTACTCCGGAAATCATTGTTGCACCAGACGCTAACTAGAGTGTAAACTTAAAAGAGAAATTGAATTAAAAACAAAAGCCAAGGGGCGCCTGGGTGGCGCAGTCGGTTAAGCGTCCGACTTCAGCCAGGTCACGATCTCGCGGTCCGTGAGTTCGAGCCCCGCGTCGGGCTCTGGGCTGATGGCTCAGAGCCTGGAGCCTGTTTCCAATTCTGTGTCTCCCTCTCTCTCTGCCCCTCGCCCGTTCATGCTCTGTCTCTCTCTGTCCCACAAATAAATAAACGTTGAAAAAAAACAAAACAAAACAAAAAAACAAAAGCCAAAAGGCCGCATAGACGACAGGCCCCTGCGCAAAAATACTGTTCCTCAGGAAGCCGCACGCTCAGCCTGGTGCACACTGGATGTGCCTGGCCGGCAGCTTCCTCTCTGTCCGCAGAGCGACAGTGAGGCACGACCGTAAGGCACAGGCCAGGAGACTGGGTTAGAAACGAATACGGCTCCACCTTACCTAGAAACGTATGAATGATCAGCAGACAAAAATTACACGTACGTGGGGAAAAAACTGAAAGGAACTGTCAGCATAAAGGAAAATAAACTGCACCAAATTATACCGACAGAAACAGCGGCTCTCTCGTGACGCAACGGCTGCAAAATCTCGAGCTTGAGATGAACCACCCCCACCCATCACACCTGTCCCTTTAGTAGCCGGACAGCCCCTGTCCCCGTCTGCCTCCACTTGTGCAGACCCTGACGGGGCAGATCCCTCCGCGGGGCCAGACTCGGGCCCTTCTGGCTGCCCAGGCCCGGCGGTCCTGGGGCCTCACGCTGCTGGGGCTACTCGTTCAGTCGCCGCTCTCCGTCCCCTGACCGACACCGCAGACGGAGGCCCATGGGCGCTACTCCTGACCACCCTCCCCCGTGTCACGTTACTGGCGAGAGGACGCCCTTCCGGCAAAACAGACGTGGCAGAAGGCTCGGCGAGGAGAGAGGGGAGGACAGACAGCAGAAGGAAGCGATGCGACAACGGAGCCCTCACCGCCGGCAACGGGGGAGACCGGAGGCAGCCGGGCCCCGAGTCTGGACGCGGTCTCGGCTCTAGAATCCAAAGTGTGGGCGCGTGCGCCAGCGGGAGAGCAGGAAGGAGCAGGCGGCCGGTGGGGGCCACCCAAGGCGGGGCCCCGGTGTCACGGAGGCGAGCACGGGCGCGTCTGCGCGGCAGTCCTGCCGTGGTGCGTGGGTCGGCTTTGCAAAGATGCCCCTCTCCGTGAGCTTACGCCCAGAGGAGAACTCACGTGGTACGTTTCTGAAAGTCTGACGCCTCCCTCCCATCCTTCCCTAGAAGGAGCTAGTACGGTAAGCGTGCATTTACGGAAAGACTTGGTGTTAAAAAACAAAACCAAACCAAACCACCTACAGAGCTAGGTTATTACGCCGACAGTTTCCGCACGTCCCACTCAGGGCAAAAACGGGGGACGGACGGACAAACAGTGTCTAGTTACGCCGAGATCCAGTCAGCACACGCAGGGGACGCCAGGGCTCTGCTGGCCCACCACGGATTCAACTCTAAGCTGCGCGCGCGTTACCGATCTCACGCTCGCAGACACGACGTGCAGCTTCAGGACCGCGTTAAAGCGGTTCCGGATTCAGAGGCTGTGGCAAGCGGCAAGGTGCCTTCATTTAGGCTGACCTGAGACCAGAAGTCAAAACTCCCCTCTACAGGTACAGTTAATGGAGTTGCCCGTTCTCCTCAGCTGGTTTTTTTGTTGGTTTAACTAAAGCTTCCTAGTTCATCTGCGATCGTTGGAGATATTTACACGCAGCTCCGAGTAATCTCAGCCCAAATACAGTCACAAGATTATGTCTACAACTTCACTACTCTACTCATTAAAAGAAATAATAACAACCCCCCAAAGTCCCTCCTTTCAAAGTCCCTCTTTCCCAAAAATAAACACACAGAAGTTTACCGCGTCGCCATTTAGTCATTACCTTAGAAGAATTAAAGATCTGGAAAATAAGGCTGCCCTCCTGACTAGTTTAAGAAAACAAAGGACAGCTCAGGAAGGAGCTGGAAAAGCACTGACTGGATATCTACACCTCACACTAAATGACACCTGAGGTGTCTGAATAGCCCCTGTTCGAGAACTTTCTGCTCTGCTCTCAGGACTGACGGGAGGACACACGGGCCCCGCACCCGCACCGCCTCCTTGTGGGGGGCCGTCTGAGCACACGGCACGGGGCTCGCAGGTGTGCGCAGCCCCGACAACTGACCTTGGGGTTAATTTCGGCATCGTCCTCATCCTCTCCCTCCTCGTCACCTTCCAATTCCTGCACAAGAGAGTGAGAAGGAGCTGAACGGACGGGATTTAAACTCTCGGGGCTTCACTTGCCCCAAACCAACTAAACAACCCCTGGATTTAGAGGGAATCGACGATCACTGTCTGGGACTGATTATGTCACATCCTCTGGACACAATGGCTTCCGGGTACTTCATCCCCTCACAGATAATGGGCATCAACACACTGCTGAAAACGCAGGGTCAGCCACCGGACCCTGGGGTGGCGCTGGCCGCCCCCCTGGTTTTAACAGGGTGCAGCCCTCGGAGGCAGCTCCGCACAAGTTGGGTGTAACTGGTCTTGTGCTTCCGTGACCTCGCGCACTCGAGCAGGGGCAGCCCGGCGCGGCCGCAGGGAAGGGACGCTCCACGCGGGCCAAGTCTTACCTCCTCTTCTCCTTCCTCACCCTCTTCAAACTGAAAAAAGAAAACAGAGACAAGTTTTTAAGTCTCTGGAGCGCAAGGGCGCCCCGACCCAGACACAGTCCCCCCCGTCAAGTGTCCCTACTGGTCAGGCCCGAGGAAAGAGGCCGGTCGGCAGCACCGGTTCCAGGCCCAGGTCTCAAGGGGAGGGTCTGCTGCTGGGCCATCTTGGCCTTGGAACGGGGACTAGGCTGCGGCCAGCGTTGCGGGGCCTCGTGTTCACAAGCCCCACTGCGGTCACAGGACTCCGGGTGGCTGAAAACCACTGAAAACAAGGCCTAAGGATGGGCGGGGGTGGAGGCTGGTCAGCATGAGAACATACTGGGTTCACCTGGGAAACTGGCTGACCTAAGCAAGCCGGCAGAGGGCGTTTACTACAAAGATGCATGAACTTCCACGGCATTTTATGTCTCATACAAGGGTAAACGTTTCTGTGTTAGAAGTACGATAAAACCTGGGTGCTAACCTTTAAAAGAACTCAGAACTAAGGCGTGCAGAAGAGACCCCCAACACTGTAGCTGGCTGGTCTTGAGTGAATTTCTCCCAGGTCCAAAGACGTCACGGGTGAGGCTCTCATTCAAGCTCCAAACGTCAGACTCCGATCACAACCAAACCCACAACAAACCTTATCGCTACTGCCTGCACGGCACAAGGGACCCGTTAAGCAGGCTTTTTCTTTGTTGGAGTCCACACATGTCCCCTCAGTGACAGCTCACACAGAACTCCAGAGAGCGGGGGCCGGGGGGCCCAGGGCACGCGCCCTCCCGCGCCGGCAGGTGTCTGAACACACCCCAGGGCCCTTTCCCCCTTGTGCCCCGACCGGCCTGTGGCAGAGGAAGACCCTGGCTTGCTGTCTGGCAGCTAATTGCATTTCAGCGCAGCCTCTGACTGGAACTGGCCTCCGACGGGCCCAAGCGCGGCTTTCCTGAGATTCTCAGCAGATCACCTCACTCTGGACCCGGAGGGGCCTGGGGGGTCCTGCCGCAAGCACACCTGACACTCCCGCAGAGCGGCGGCCCCCGGGTGGGGGTGGGGGTGTGGAGCCCGCGGGGCAAGCGAGCTGGGCCGGGAGAGCGTGGGAACCGAGCCGGTCCCCCGGCACCACGCGCGGGGCTTGGGCAAGGCTGCCAACGCCACAGAGGCCTGCAGGTTAACCTCTACCCGACAGGCGCCAAGGAGCGGTGCCAACAGGAGCTAATCTCAGCCTGACGCGTCACCAGACTCCCCACCACTGACTGCACTGTCCCGGGCGGACTCCGCAGCAGAGGCTGGCACGTGGCTGCTGAGGGGTCAGGACCCCGGTCTGAGCAGTCAGCGTGCGGCTCCCCTCCGCAGCTCTGCGTCATGCCTGCACGCGGGGCGTCGTGCGCGAGCACGTCCGCGCGGAAGGCAAGCCGTGCCGGCCGCGGTGCCTGCCCCTTAAATAAACACGTGCGGGCGCTGCCCCCTCAAGTTTTAAAACTCATGGGTGTGAGATCAACGAAGTCCGGGCACCCCCGGTCTGGAGACGAGCTTTCCGGGGCGCGTAGTCACGAGAGTCTTGGGCCACACTAAGTAGAGCCGAACATCCGGTTCCTCAGTTGCCAACAATCTCAGTCACGGTCTTTACGCGTCCCATCAGGTGGTCCTGCTGCATTGGACAGTGTGGGCAGGGGAGCACAGAAAGTTCTGCCGGTCGGGCCGGTCTACCACCCGTGACGTCAATTTCAGCCGTGCTGCTTACACACCTGACACGACGCGACCCCGCCCCACAGCCGCCTCCTGCCCCAGCCCGGGACGGAAGTTAGCTCATCTCAGATGGTCTCTGGCTCCACAGCTGACCCCCCCACAACGACCGTGAGCACAGAAGAGAACTGTGGGAAGCGGGCCTGCACTGTCCCTGGGCGCCAAGCACCCGGAACCTGCCTCGCTCCCGCTGCCCCGTCTAAGGCCTCGGCAGACCCCTCAGAAAAGAAACCTAGAACCGTCTGGAACGCCCAAGAGCCCTAAAAGCAAGAGAGTAAATACCACCTAAAACACTTGCAGCAGACGCTACAAAACTGTACTGCCATAAATCAAGCAGACCCAGTGACCCGGGCCTCGCTTGTGATGGAGAACCGTCTCCGGTGACCACAGGACAGCTCGCCAGACTGTGCGCTCAAGCAGAGAGAGCAGCCTGGCCACCCTTCCGTGCAGCACGGGCCTCAAGTCTTTGGGGCTGGTGCGCCACAGGCTAGCAGGGGTCAGCTCGGTGGATGACCGTCTGCTGTGCCAGACCTCCCTGAGTGGCATTTTCCTCGGGTTTCAAAGTTACCCAAAGCTTAAAGGCAGTAAGCAGGACACGGCAAGCACCCGGGGCCCCCCGAGGACAGGCTGGCACTCCGCTCCGAGGCCCCCCCGAGTCCCGCTCCACCCCTGCCCTGTGCCCCGCCACCGGGGGACCCCCAGCTGCCCCTCAGGGCACCCCTGCCCACGTACGTTGTCGTCATCCTCTATGGCCTCGCCCGTGAAGTAGAGCACGGCCCGCGGGACTATCCGCTCACGAAAGAAATGTCCGATTTCAAAGTCGGAGGCTAACGTGAATTCCGAGTCTTCGTCCTGAGAGGGGAAAACGTCAACACGACTCGTTTCCACGAGACGAGCACCACGCCCTACCCACCCGCACTGTGCCCGCGCTCCGGGCGGCCTGGCAGGCGGGGGCACGGGGACACGTGCTCCAGACCTGCCCCATGGTGCAGTGGACAGAAATGACAGAAACGCCCCCCGGGTCCAAGGGAGGAGGAAGCAGGACTGAAGGGAAGGCAGAATGACTCTGGACACAGAGGAGACTCTGAGGACGACACAAATCTTACCAGTGATTCTCCATCCCCAGATGCTAGAAAACAAAGACCAAACACATGAGCGTTACAGGGACGGCCAGGACCTGGGTAAAGCCCCCTCGGGCGGCCCGGCGGACAGGTCGAGTGCCTCGGCGCACAGCCCGGCCCTGCGCCTCCCTGCCCGCCGCCCGCACCGCCCACAGACCTGTGCAGAGGGCCAAGGGGGAAGGCATGCCCAGCAGGTTAGGGTTGCCAGGTGGAAAGGCCCATCGAGTGGCGGCACACCGGCCGTTCTGCGCCTTCATGCCATAGGCGGAGCTCACACCCGTGCCCCGCGCAGGACCCCGCCGAGAAGGGGGACGGCAGAGCCGTGTTAGCAAAGCAGCGCCCCTCGGCTGGGTCCGCGGGACGTCCTTCCTGCCAAACGAACGGATTCCCTGCGGGCAGCAGGAAGCACCGCACGCCTCGCCGACGTGCCGCTCGGCACACACACAGCTGCCCAGATCGTGGTGCCGAACCAGAGCCCGGCCCAGGACCGAGTGTGACAGGAAAGCCAGGGACCGGAAAGTGAACACAGCCCGGTGACGCTCAGACCCCCGACTTCAGAAGTGCTCGTTCCAGGCCGGGTCTCAGGAGGCGAAGGCTTTACCGCGGGGTGGGGGCTGGGGCCCGGCGGGCAAAACCCAGCCCTGCGGCCCGCGTCCCCAAGCCTCGGCATGTAAGCCCCCCACTGTGCCCCCCCCCCCGGGCTGAGCTTCGGGTTTGGGGACTCTGGCCTGGGGGCCGGGGCTTTGCTCCCTTGACTTGGGGACCTGTTTCTTAGATTTGAGAACAAAAAGGCCATCTTAGATTTCCATCATTTCAAAAAGCATTTTATCGATTTTGGTACATTTTCTTGAGCATCTGTCACCTCATACTTGTTTTCACAGAGCTCATCACCCGATAAGCTTATCACATTCGCCACACGACAAACTTACCCTGTTTCTCTGACTACCTTAACAACAGCTGTACACGGGGTGCCTGGGGGGCTCAGCTGTCCGACTTCAGCTCAGGGCATGATCTCATGGTCCGTGAGTTCGAGCCCCACACTGGGCTCTGTGCTGACACCACGGAGCCTGCCTGAGATCCTCTGTACCCCCCGCCAACCCTTCCCCTGCTCACGCTCCGTCTCAAAAATAAACAAACATTTAACAAATAAATAAATAATACTCATCGGAGGAGTCATTCATCTACCACAAAATTTCGGTGCACGGTTCAGGGACCCCTGGCCTGTCTGTAGAGTGACACGACCAGGACAGTACAGTTTTGGGGTCCCAGAAGTCACCTGCCCAAATGGAGTCCACTTAATCTGACTTCAACTTTCTTCAATTACTTAAAACCCAGTTTGGAGGCTTCCAGCAAACGCACCGCCTTTCAGGGCGAAGCCGCGTCTACTTCACGGGGAGCGCGTGCAGGTGGCGGCCACCGTGCACGCGAGGCTGCAAAGGGCTTCTTCTCAAACAAGGAAGCCGAAGCGCTGAATTGACAGCTGCGTTTACCCCCAAAGCAGCAGGCACTGGCACCCTGGAGGCTCCAAGACAGACCCAGGAAGAGAGGGGCCGAGCGGTGAAGGCAGCGAGCCCAGAGCGCGACGGCCCGCGGACGAGGGCGAGCAGCCCACGTGCCACCGCGCACCTGCACTTCCCAGTGCGTGTGCGTGCGCACACTCATGAGAAATGGTCTTGCGTGTGTCGTTTCCAGGGGGCCGCCGGGCAGGACCCTGAGGGTAAGGGACTCTAGGTCGTACGTGACACTCCAGCGCCGCCACTGACCTTTCAGCGGGCTGAAGAAGTTGAAGAACGAGTCGTTGGGAACTTGTTTGGTGATCGTTCTCACCGTGCCTCGGCCCTTATGCTTCTGCTTCTTCTTGATCGTTTTGACGGTGACGTTTTTTCCTTTCTTCCAGTCAATGACACACCTGCAGAGACAGACGCCCATCACGCACACGTACACCCGCCACGGGAGAGCCCAGCAAAGCAGAGCCACGCGCCTAACCCGCACAACCCTGTCAAAGGAACCCACCCATGGGTCCCCGCACGCCCAGGCGCATCCGAAGGTCAGCGACAGGAGAACGGCCAGAGGGGCGGTCTGCCACCATCCGGGTTGGGAGCATTGCCTTAAGCGTGACGCATTTTCTCCCGAGACCTTCTGTACTTCTTCTGTGGCCGAGCCCGGTCAGCGCGGGGCTAGGGTGCCCAAACGATGCTCACAGGTTGTCACCTGCTGTCTCTTGGCCCCAGAGCACAGCTGGACTAACTCAGGCACCCAAACTCTCAAGGCAGCTAAGCAAGCAGAACAAGCTGCCGGAAGGCGGCAGGCGACCCCTGGCCGTATTCGCGACCGGGGCACAGCACGCCGGCTGCCGGCTGCCATGGGGGCCCTGCCGGGGGGTTAGCCCGGCCGGCTTTCTAATCTTCCCATCACTGGGGCTCAACAGGCAGCCCCTGGCAGCACGTGACTAGTGTCTGCTCAGGACGCTGTTTCCACGACGACAGCCTGGGCCTGGGAAATGATCTGACAGAGTCACCATTGCCATTGGAGCCCGGCAGGGTCTTGACGAGGCGCAGAACTGTCACATGGGGAGATTGCAGCACCTGGCTCCAGTGAGTAAGGCTCATGGTTTCGGCTCAAAGATAGAACAGACCACGAGGAATGAACTCCAACCCACACTGTCTCCCTGGTGATCTCGCCTGAAATCACCGAGGTGCTGGGTCACGAGTCAAACGACAATTAAACTGCCCCATCACTTTTCGAGGAAGCAACGGACCAACGCTGCCCTGCACAGACTCGTCCATTCGCTCAACAAATATTGGCCGAGGGTGACTTATCAGTGCAGCGAGGACAGCTTCGTGTCAGGGGACTACAGCAGCCAATGCCTCCTCCAATGAGGAAACCCGGCCATTTACCCTACACGCTGGCACGTGTGACCTCGTGAATGACACATTTCCCAGCACAGGCCATCATAGCCCCAAACAAAAAGACTATTTAACTTAAATCTCTCTGTCTACTGGGCTTTTAAGGAGATTACAGACTTTCTGCTTTATTCCTAATTTCTCTTCCGCGTGGAGCTCTGCAGTCACCTGCTTCTGTCTCACAAAACGAAGCTGGAGCGGCGTCTCCTTACCCGTCACAGTCGACTATTTCAGGGCCTTCAAAGGAGAAAGGATCGGCCTTGTCTGGCTCTGACTTCATCTTATATGTTTTTGTCAGGACTGAGTTGGTAAAGTAGTCGTTGGGTTCAAAGTGGAACTCTAAGACAAAAGACTGAAGACAGAAACTCCGGGTGAGCACGGGTGAAAACACAAGTAACCAGTGACAGATCTCGTGAGCCGCACGGCGCGTCCTGGAAACCAGCTGCCCCGAGCGCGCCGCCACAGACGGAAGCTACCAATGAACAGCTCAACAGCGACGGCCACGTGGCAAGAAAAACTTCTGTTCCAAAAAACACCGGTACAGAGTCAAGACACAAACGACAGGTGGGGGGCCACCTGCCGCACTCCAGCCCCAGGAGGGCGCACGTGACCCCTGAGGCCCCCTCCCCGGCGGGGTCCACACTCTCCTGAGGGATCCCAGCTTCTGTCTGCTGCTCCTGGCCCACCCTGCCAAGGTGGGGGTGTAGATGGGGAAAGCAGACGGCCGCGGCCCAGCCCCCCTCTCCCTGCCATGCCAAGGGGCCAGGCCCTGTGGGGTGCGGGAGCACTGACGGGGCCTCCTCAAGCCACACAAAGGACAACTGCATCCTCTGTTCACAAAGCCCTCTAGAACCGGAGAGGAAAAATGGACACAAGGTGTGTACAAAGGAGCAGTCAGGTGACAAATAAAGTCAAGCGGCCAGGAAGAAAGATTCTGGTTTTCCAGTCCGTACGAATAACATCATACTGGCAAAGCGTGTTGGGAAAGCAGGTGCCCTCCATACTGTGAACAGTTTTACAAGGGCACACCTGGCACAATCCAAAGATTAGGGAAAGTAAAATCAATCTAAGGAATTTATATTCCATGTAAAAAAGACACCCGGATGGATGTGTCACTATGTGCAAAGACACTCACCTCAGCCCCATCTTCAGGAAAAAAAGATGGTCTTGGTTAAGTGAGTTACAGACACAATTTACAGACTGACTCTGAGTTCAGACAGCCCGGGTTCCCAACACTCTGCCTCTAAGTGCGGTGCGACTTTGGGAAGTTACTCAGTGTCTCTGTGCGTTTGTTTCCTCATCTACCTATAAAATGGAAGTAACAATCCTCTCTCTCTCCCCGAGTTGATTAGAACAGAGTTCATAGAAGTTCATAGGCAACGCCTGCTAAATGTTACCTATTTCAATCTTCTTAATAATGGCATAATTACCAACTGGGAAAAAAACAGATTAAAAAGACTAAGACTGAGAGCTCCTGGCTGGTGGAGCATGAGACTCTTAATCTCGGGGCTGAGTCTGAGGCCCATGATGGGTATGGAGATTTAAAAAAAAAAAAAAAAAAAAAAAAGTAAAATCCAGGGGCGCGTAGGCGGCTCAGCTGGTTGAGCGTCCGACTTCAGCCCAGGTCATGATCTCGCAGTTCGTGAGTTCGAGCCCCACGTCGGGGTCTGTGCTGACAGCTCAGAGCCTGGAGCCTGTTCGGATTCTGTGTCTCCCTCTCTCTCTGCCCCTCCCCCGCTCACGCCCTGTCGGTCTCTCAATACTGACTAAAAGTTAAAAAAAAAAAAAGGTAAAAGAAAAAAAAAGTAAAATCTTAAAAACAAACAAAAAAGACTAGGACCAAACCATATCCACTAAGGGAGAAGTGAAAGTCTGACCATCCAGAGCACAAGTCACTGGTCTGGAGGAGTAAAGCGTCAGATGGAGTCCCCCCTTCCCCATCTGGCCCGACCCCCAGGGCTAAAAACACCACCCATCCTGGAAAAAGAGCACCCAGTTCGGAGGCTGCGATCGATCACTCCAAGTCTGTTGGGGGCGGGGGGCGGCGGCCACAAGCAGGCACAGGTGGCCGGGGACAGGGAGGGCTGGCGAGCGGCACACCGTCTCCCACTTTTGCACCGACCACAGTATCCCCTCCGTCCTCTGCCATTTCCTTCCCTACCAGCTCTCCAAACCAAGCGTACGATTCCCCGTCCTCAGGTTTTCCTCCCTGTAGGCCGCCGTTCAAGCCCAAAATAACTAACCCACGATGGGGAGGATTCGGAAAGGGTTCAACGGGAGAAAAGGGCCCAAAGACGAGGCCACGTCCGTCACACACACACCCCCACAGCCGCGTCAGCCGTAAACACGCAGCAGATGCCTCGTCACACTCACACCCACGTGTAAGACCGGAGCTGGCGCTCGCCCAGAGAGGGTGCCAGCGCTCCCGCGGGGACGCCCAGGAGCAGCCTGCACCTGGCACGGCCCACGGCAGGGGCTCCCGTCTGCGGAGCCGGCGTGGGGAGCTCCGATCCGCCGCTGCTCACAGTTACTTCGGGGACCGCAAAAAAGGACGTGGACCAAGATACCGCCAGCAGAAACGCCAAGTGGGCCTCTGAGCCTTGCAAACGTTCCTCTCCTTTGCCCCGGCAAAACTGCGCTGAGACGCATCCGAACTGAGGAAACCCCCAGGAATGTAAACGAGACCCGGGGCCCCGTACGCTGACCCGAGCGCAGCCCTTCGGACGGGGCGGCGGCGGCTGCACGCGCCTGGGCACCGCCCGATCACCCAGCTGCCCCAGGGGCAGTCGTGACCGGGTCCCACCGCTGCGGCGGCGCCCACGCCACACCGTCCACACACGCGGTCCCTGTCTGCTGCAGAGTAAGCGTGGGGACCCCGGGGGGGGAGGGCGGTCACGAGGAGAAGCAAACACACCGGCTGCGCTTCATCCTGAGGCTGGACGGTTCTCGTGCCTCTGACTTTAGCGTCTAAAACAGCTCATAACCACCTTTAAAACACGACCGCGGAAACTGGGTCCGCAGCTGAGCTACTTCTGCAAGACGGAGATCTCTGCGCTTCCCCGTATTTCCTAAGTTTTCCACCGACGGAGGGAGCCACGAGGGAAAAAAGACTGGCTCGCGGTCGACCAAGACCAGGGCTCCTGTCTGCCTAGAAACCTCTGCAAGAGACGGAGACAGGCCAAGAAAGAACACGGACCCGGGAAATCACCAAACGGGTGTCTAGTAACAACAAAGAAAAGAAGGAAAAAGAACCGATCCAGAAGAGAAAACTTGATAAATGGAGTCTAGGTGCCCCGGTGACTCAGTCGGTTAAGCGTCTGACTCTTGATTTCAGCTCAGACCATGATCTAACGGCTCATGAGTTCAAGCCTCACATCGGGCTCAGCACTGACTGCAGAGCCTGCTTGGGATTCTCTCTCTCTGCCCCTCCCATCCTCTCTCTCCAAATAAACAAACATTAAAAAATAAACGGAGTCCAGATGACTCAGAGGTGAGGAAGAAGTGTTAGAAAAAAACTGACACAGGACCTTAAAACGGCACGCACGCAGCCCCTTGGGAAGGCGGGGGGAGGATCACAGAGTCCAAGCACCGGCCCGTGACCGCCCCACACGGCCCCCAGGGGGCACTGTGGCCAAGCGCCCCCACAGGCCAAAGAAAAAGCCCCGGGAACCAGGCTGACCCGGTGCGGCAGGAAAGGGGTGCCCCACAGCCTGGGAGCAGGCTTCACCAAGGTCCGCACCCTGGACCTGCAGGCGGGAGAGCCAAATGTCACTTCCCAGAGTGAGAAGGGCAGGAAAAGTAGAAGGGACAGACGCAGTATGGCCCCGGCCCCTCGCCTCCGACAAGGCACCCGCAGGACCAGGGAGAGAAACCCACTTGGCGACACTGGCCCTCGTGCATGGCGTGGGGCCAGCGTTCTGTGACCGGGAGGGAGAACGGCCGGGCCCCAGGTCTCAGGCCCCTCCGCACCTTCCCCCAGACCCACGGCCCCGGGCCGCGTCCCGGGGCCCGAAACGGAGAGCCACGAGTCCGTCAGCCGTGTGGCGCTGGAGCGGCTCCGGCACCGGGATGGAGCCCCTCGGCCAGAGCCAGGCTCACAGGCCCGAACCTGCCCGTGCCAGGCCCCCCCTCACGCAGGGTGGCGGGCGGGCCGGCCTCACATTCCTCCCACACCGCAGCAGGAGTGCTGGAAAGAGGTGCCTCGTGGCAGTCAGGGCGGGGGGGGGGGCATTCTTCAGTGTGGTCCCCCCGCAGTGTCTTGCAGGCATTAGCATCTGGGGTTCCTAGGACAGTGCCGCCCGAATCTGAGGACACACCTACCATTCTTTCCACACACGTCCGAGCCTCACAACCCCGGGAGACGCTTAGGAGAAAGACGCCATCACGCCCTCTGGCAGGGGAGGCAGGGGACAAGCCAGCTCAGAAAGCAGCGCACGGCACGGCGGACACCACGGCCAGCGAGTCCAGTCCTGCGTTGGACTCTGGCCACCTGCCACGGGCAGCTGGCAGCCTGAGCGGCCTGTCAGGCTGTGCAGCACTGCTTGGCGAGGCCCAGGGAGGCCACAGGAGAACATCCTAGCTCTCGGTGATCGTCTGGCTCGGGACCACCCCACAAGTGGGGGCCAGGTCTGGATCCCCTGCCCCGGCTCCGAGCCCCTCACCCTCAGCAGCCTGACCCTTTCTGATGCCAAGCAGGAGCTCGGTCAGTACTCACCATAGGCTGCCCGGGGTCTGAAAACTTCACTTTAATATCCTGCAGGTGCTTCAGGATCGGCTCGTCGTGCTCCTAATCATAAACAAAGCAGAAAGAACTTTCTAGCAGGCCTCTTCAAAGCAACAACACGCGTGGTCTTTGGGCCACTGCTGCTCACAGCCCCAGGCGCTGGACCCACAGCCCTGCCGGGCTCTGTGCTCGTCAAGCAGGAACTCCCAGGAAGCCACCCAATCTGTTCACCGACCATGGGTCTCGGTGACAGCAATGAGGGGCAGTCTCTCTCTGGCACGGAGTGCTGGCAACCATCGACACCAGGGAGGAAGGACAAGGGCCCAACTGCTTTCACACTCCGCCAGCTGCCGCCGCGTACGGGTGTCGACCAAGACTGCTGGTCTGCACGTCTCCGAAGAGAGAACCAGAAGAAGCCCCTGGGTCAGCCCACTGACTTTGCTGGCCAACTTCCTGGCCTCCTGGCCTCACAGCTCCCCACTCGTTCACTCACAGTAGGACGGGGAAGGGGCTGGAGTCTGGGAACGGCACTCTGGGCTGAGGCGGCAGGCCATCGCGGAGGGGAGAAGGCTGGTACTCCAGGTCTCGGCTCAGCCCCAGAGCCGTAGGCCTTTCCGGCAGCACCGCAGTGGAGGCGGGGGTGGGGGGGTGGGGGTCGTTGCAGCAGTGACACCCTCCGCCCCCCTCCGCTGGTCACAGAAAGGGCCTTTCCGCCCACCACGACCAACCACTAAACGCTCAGATGGTTCACAAGTGAGCAGCTTTTAGAAGAGGAGCTCTCTGCGACGTGGACATCTGCTCACCTGGACTAATTCACTCAGCATATCTACATTTCTAAAGATGGTGAACCAGAACTCTGGGATTCCTTTGGGGTTTGGCTCCTCTGCTGTCGCGACTTCCTTTTCCGCGATGACTACTTTACTTTTCACGTCTCCCTAAAAAAGCAAAGATGGGACAGAGAGCACTTACCGCAAAGCAACAAAGTTACAAAGAATTCAACGGTTCAGTGCACGACGGAAGTTTCAGAACCCTGCACAAACTTCTCTCAGAAGCTGTTCTTGGAACCCGCGTCCCCAAGACCACTGAGCAGGTCACACTTTTAAACGTTTCTAAGGAACAAAACATTCAAGGCATTCCATCGGATGGATTTCCATGATACAATTTTACAGCATGGCACAGCACCAGCAAATTCAGGAAAGGCTGTCCAGCACCAGCTCTAGGAGACGTCCGTCTTGGGACAACCACCCACCACCGGAGAGAGACCCCGTCCCCTCGGCAACAAGAAACAGCCAAGCAGTGTCTACCCCAAACGATAAGGAGGTGACTATTAACATCGGGACAGAAACTCCACGCAAACATCAGGGAGGTGACCGGACAGGCTACGTGCAACCCGGGGGGGTGGCGGGAGGCTTTTCTAACATCAAAGCCCAGGAGAGGGCGGGCCCAGGAGAGGGCGGGCCCAGGGAGGTCAAGGACAACACCAAACGGAGCCACTGGAAAGTGCAAACGTCTCCTCACACGGGATTCTCGCGTGAAAACGCTCGTGAGGGGCTTTTTAAATTTACAGAAGATTTTCCTTGAGCAATAAGGAAGCGATTCACAACTATACTCGTCTGTAGCCATTGCTTCAACCAGGCCGGGTTCTAAGGCTATTGAGACTATCACACGCTTCAAAACAATTCCCTGAGAACTAATACTGGAGGATAGAAGACACTGGTCTCCCAAACAAAATCAGGCGGAACTTCCGGTCGCACTGGAATGGGACCAATCCTGGAAGGCTGTCCGCAGATCTAAAGCTCCCGGGCACACTGCGACTGCTCCGGGGTCGCTGCTGGGCCCCGAGCAGGGCGGCACAGACATCCACCACCCCCTCCTCACAACCCTGACCTCGTAGTGACCGCTGACGCGGGTGTCCCCTCCTCTCATGGGACTGTGCCTTTCTCTTGACCGAGACTTTGCTGATGTTTTGAGTCCTGTCCATCCGACCCCACGGCTCAGTGCACTGCTGTACCGAGTGGCTTCCACGACCAGACGGAGAAGGGAGACGTGTCTGGTTCGCAGTTTTAACTGCTGCCAGCCCTGCTGGCCGCCCGGTGCTCCCCGCCACAGAGACATCCAAACAGCCAACCTAAGAGTGAATTCGCACCTACTGGGAGGAGCTCCTTCCTTGGTGATGTTACACCGAGGACTGAAACCTGTTCCAAGAGGTTGCTTATTTCTAACTGCACTGAAACAACAGAACACAAGTTGCAGTCGTTAAAAAAATACTCACGGCCAGCTTATCCTCCTCTTCGTTCTCACTGTGCCACTCTGATTCCGCGTCTGTCGGTTCAACATCACCAGTGATGAACTCCCTTCTCTTTAAGTAAAAGTGAGACCTTCTTAGAGCTATAGTAAGTTATCCAGGAACTCAAGAGTTAAGTTTGCAAATAACATCTTTGAAAAAACCGAATGCTTTTATAACTTAAGATTCTAGGGGAGCCTAGGCGGGGGGTGGGGAGGGAGGGTGGCTCAGTTGGTTGAGTGGAGTCCGGCTCTTGGTTTGGGCTCAGGTCACGATCTCATGGTTTGTGGGTTCGAGCCCCACATTAGGCTCTGTGTTGTCAGCGAGGAAGCCTGCTTGGGATTCTCTCTCTTCCTCCTCTGCCTCTCTGCCCCTTTCCTGCTGTCTCTCTCTCTCTCTCTCTCTCTCAAAATAAATAAACATTAAAAAAAAAAACAAAACAAGACTCTGAGTTTTAGGGCTTAAAGAGGAACATTCAAGGATTCATCACTAGGTACACGTGGATGTTTTACTTCAACTTAGATTTGAAATCCGTGAGTGAAATGTCCGCGCAAGCCGCCCACCTTGTCAAAGAGAGGCTGGTACAGTGCGGCATACTTCCTCTCCAGGTCATGCACCTCCTCGTAGAACTTGGCCTCTATGTGAGCACACTTCACCTGCAGCTGTTTCAACGCATTGATTCTTCTCTTCACCGCTTTGGGTAAACTGACACGAGATAAAAAGTAAAACATCCTTATGGCTGCAAAAGAAGGCAGAATGCTTTTCAATTTTCTTAAGATAAACGTAGCTTACCACAGAATTAACATCCTTACTACAGAAAAGGGCTCCTAAACACCGTTAAAAGGACAAACATCCCCACGGCAAAGAAAGGTGGAGGGGTGGGCAGAAGCGGACAACTAATCAACAAAGAAAAAATACAAATAATCAAACGTGGAAGACAGGTTCAATCCCACGAAATATCTGGAAGAACATTGATTTACAAGAACCGCTGCCTTTTCCTTACCTAATTAGCCATCAAAAACAAAAACAAAAACAAAACAAACGACTCCTGGGTTTGAGAAGCCTGAAAGGCAAACCAGAACCTGAATGTTACGGAATGTTCCTTGGATCCAGTAACTCTATTTGCAAAAATTTACCCTAAGGAAATAACCAAATATTTATGTGCTGATAGGTCCGCTGAGACATTATTTGTCAAAGTTAAAAATAATGAAAATAAGGACAAGCTGAGCAGGGCTAAAACACAGCGTGTCCACAATCACATTTTCACACAATATTCAGCACCAAGAGAAGCGTTCACACTCACACACCGAGGGAGATACCAGACATGACACGGACAAATGGGGCCTGTTCCCTTCCAGAGTCAGGTAACTTTGAGCTTCTTTGCCTCCTGACACTTTTCTATACTCTAAAAATGTTTGTTTGTATGCATTACTTTTATAAACAGATTAAAAAAAAAAAAACAACAAAACCCTTTCAACCCATCAGAATGAAGTTTAACCTGAGGCTCTCGGTCCCCATCTGGAACAAAGAGCAGGTCTCTGGGCCTCATCCCAGACCCACACGGCCCCCTGGACAGTGTCCACCACCTGGGCTGGGCCCTCAAGGCGGGGCTGGCACTAGCCTGGACACCACAGCCTTCCTCCAGAAAGGCACAGAAGGAACTAACCTTCCTTCAACAACAGTCCCAGCTGCTCCTATGCACAGCACTGTTTAGAAAGTACCGGAACAGCCTTAAATCACAAAGGACCCCGGCCACCTCAAGGTAAAGGTCCTTTAGCAAGCCTCATAAATCCAGTCCCCCTTCTAGGACCTTCTGCTGGCAGGACAGCAAAGAGGAGGCACAGTGAGGACGTAATGAAACAGCACATACATAAACACCTGTTATTTCTTTTGTGCATTTTAAAAAATGCACAATGTTTTTATATAAAAACATCTTTAAAATTTTGTTTTTAATTTTGTATTTGAGAGAGAGACCGAGAACGAGCAGGGGAGGGGCAGAGAGACAGAGGCGGAAGCGGAAGAAGGCTCCAGGCTCCGAGCTGTCAGCACAGAGCCCGATGTGGGGCTCAAACTCACAAACCGCGAGATCGTGACCTGAGCCAAAGTCAGACGCTCAACCGACTGAGCCACCCAGGCGCCCCTCTTTTCTGCATTAATCACACAATTACAATTATTTTTAGCTTTCCAAATCCTCCTAATGGAGTAAAAATAACAAAAGATTCTAAGCAAACCGGACCCTGACAGCCTACATCCACTTGTCCTCCGACTGGTTACATTAACTCCAGAGTCTCCCCCGCAGGCACTGTCCGTGCAGTGCGGCCAACGTGGAAATAACTGCATTCCACGGAACCCTGTTCCTCCCCCGGCATTTCCTCCCCATGAGCGCCAGCCCACTCGCCCGGAGTCTAGCCAGAAAGCTAGAGACCGTCAGCGCCCTCAAGTCTCCTTCTCCCAGGCAGTGTCACTACGTCCATCTGCGGGCAGCGGGGAGAGACCGCGCCCCGCCCTGAGCCTGGCCCGTGGGCCCAGGTGGCCCCCCAGCCCCCGAGCCGCACCACCCGCTACAGGCCTGCGTTTCTAGCACACGCTGAGCCCAGGCGCTCCTCTCTGGAAGCCGGAGCCCGGCTCCCAGCCCCCAAAGTCTGCTCGATGGGAAAGACATTTACTCCCAGTGTAAGGAACCAGGAAATCGGTCTTTTTCCCTTTCTTGAAGTTGCACCAGGGGCCCACGCACAGCATACTCACGTCTCAATGTAACTGGAAGGAGTGTGGGAGACATTGTCAAGCCGTTCCTGTAGAGCTGCCAAAACTTGAGGGTTCTGCATCACCTGGTCGGTGAGCTCTTCTAGTAAGAGGTAAAAACAAGGCCAAAGGATTGAGAATATGCCCACCACAGAAGAGCCAAGAGTTAAAACTCATCAACACACACCTACTTAGCTTTGTTTATTTAATTTCTAATTTTTTTTTTAAATAGATTTTTACTTATTGAGAGACAGGGAGACACAGGGCATGAGCGGGGGAGGGGCAGAGACAGGGGGAGACACAGAATCCGAAGCAGCTCCAGGCTCCGAGCTGTCAGCACAGAGCCCGACGCGGGGCTCGAACCCACAGACTGCGAGATCACGACCCGAGCCGAAGTCGGACGCCCAACCGACTGAGCCACCCAGGCGCCCCCACGTTTATTTAATTTCTAAATGTAGCAAGAAGCTGAAGCACATGTTTTGAAAATACTCACTATGTATTTTAAAGGCGTTGGATAGCCTCTGTTAACTACCTGAGTGGTTAGAAACCCACTGAAAGGTACCTGGAGATTTCTGGTACTCACTTTAGCTGTCTAAGCCCCAGATCTCCCAAAAGAGGACAGAGTCATTTCCCAACGGAGGAATGCCTATCTCCTGCCGCCCCGCCATCCTGAGGGGACCCAGAGGCCAAGGACAAGGATGAGGCAACTGTCCCTCAGAGAAAACCAGCGTGCACCTGCAGTCTGGCTCACAGCCCCGGCCGGCTCCTGGAGCGTCCAGACATCCAAGCGTTGCGGGTCCCCACCTTCACCTACGCTGCCCTGCCCAGACCCACCCCCACCACATAGCAATCCCTGCCCGTCCTCCTAAAACTCACCGGCCTCGTCCACCACACTGCCCTTTCAGCTCACACAACATTTGTACTATTTCCCAACCAAGAAGCAAGACATTGAGGAGGAAGGAAGTGTCTCTGGCTCAACTGTAACCACAGAGTGGGCACATCATCTGGCCCCCGGTGCAGACTCTCAGCATCTGCTGAGCCAATGCCCTCTTACTGACACTCTACAGGAACCTACGTAGCACACTCACCTGACTCCAAAGGTAGTCCATACCTGGGAGCTCTCTCTGCTCCCTCACTCTTTTTTTTTAAGATTTTCAAGTGACCTCTACTCCTAACACGGGGCTCGATCTCACAACCCCGAGGTCAAGCGTCGCAAGCTCCACCCACTGAGCCAGCCAGGTGCCCCTCTTCTTGTAAGCAAGTGATGTGGGCAAGCAAAGGACACTAAGTAGGCAACTGGATTTCAACATTTTAATTACAAAGAACTGCCACCATGAAACAGTGTGTATGTGTATTTAATCTATGTAACTGTGTAATGTAACACTATATACGTGTACAATGCATAAATGCTACGTGCATATACACAAACACACGTGTCCTCTAGCTCTGGCCACTGAAAGGCCTAGAAACAATGACAGTTAGCATCTATGTTCTGGTTTTTTATGTTCATATTTATTTATTTTTGAGAGAAAAAGCACAAGCAAGGGAGGGGCAGAGGGAGAGAATCCGAAGCAGGCTCCTGGCTCCAAGCTGTCAGCACAGAGCCCAACGCGGGGCCCAAATGCACGAACCGGGAGATCACGACCCGAGCCAACGTCAGGTGATTAACTGACCAGGCCTCTCTGGTGCCCGAGTTCTGGTTTTAAAATGTATCTCCCTACCAAAACAGGGCCCCTGGGACAAATGGTAGATTCCAGGTCTGGAGCAAGGGAAGTACGAGGACACACGGATCATCACCTAGCGCACAAGCTGATGGGGACATAACAGAAGGCCACGGAAGCCAGCTAGAAAGGAACTCCACTGGCAATGCGCGACAACGTGCATACCAGAAAGAATGATGGCAACTGATAAGACACGGGAACAGAAATCGAGGAGCCTACAGTAACACTAAAATGGGGGTTGGGAGAGTAGGGAAGGAAAGCCGGTCTTTTTTCTTCCTAGTGTTTATTTCCAAAGAGAGAGAGCGAACGAGCCAGGGAGGAGCAGAGAAAGAGGGAGAGAGAGAATCCCAAGCAGGCTCCTGCTATCAGTGCAGAGCCCGGTGTGGGGCTTGATCTCACAAACTGCGAGATCACGACCTGAGCTGAGATCAAGGCAGTCGTTTAACCGCCTGAGCCACCAGGCGCCCCGACTGTCTTTGACAGATGTAATACACAGCAGGACCGTCTTAGAGAAACGCCTTGCTGCGACCACCAATGTCAATCCTGATTAAAGGATCACGACCACAACTCATGGAAAATAGGGTGCCCGCAGGATAAGCAACAGGTCACTCACTGACCGGACCCTCCCAACGGGGAAAGCTGCCAGGCGCTGACGTAACCAAGTCCTCAATTTCAGCACTGACCCCGGGCGCAGCCCCAGTGCCCCTCCCACACCATGTCCCCGGTGTGGCAGTCTGAGTGTGACGGGGAGGAAACCGCCTGACCCACCCAGAGTGTGGACGTTCTACACGACAGCCGGGGCACGCAGCCCACTGATGTGTCATCACGTGGAGGGCGGTTCTAGAACGAAGGAGACGGAACTGAATTGGAGACATGACCCCTGGCCAGTCTCGGACTTGGGTGCGGGCGGCAGCTGGAACAGAGCTGCTGAGAAGCCCAGGGAAACAGGAACGCGACTGTGCTATCGGCTGGTGGTGCCCCGTCAACCCCGCATTTCTCCATTGTGGCAATGGCACCGTGGTGATGATTGTGCATCCTGCTTTGCAGGAAATTTACGTGGAACTGTTTTCGGAGAAAAGAGTCAGGTGGTCCACAACTTGCTTTCAAACAGTTCAAGGGGAAAAAGTACAGATACAGAAATTTTAAAATGGAGGAGAAATCCCATCTGTGAATTTACAGACCGAATGACATGATGGAGTCTGGGGTTTGCTCCAGAATAACCAGGGAAAAGAAGAGAGGACACAGATGGGAAGACCAGTCCCCGGCTGAGGCACAGAGATGCACTGTGCAGGTCACCGCACTTCTGGAAAGCCTGAAGTTCTGACCGTAAGTTTGAAATGAAGTCCCGATTTTCAGGGCACCTGCTGGCTCAGTCAGTTAAGCATCCGACTCCCGATTTCTGCTCCGGTCATGATCTCACAGTCTGTGAGTTCCAGCCCCACATCGGACTCTGCACTGACAGCTCAGAGCCTGCTTAAGCTTCTGTCTCCCTCTCTCTCTGCCCCTCCCTGCTCACTCTCTTTCTCTCTCTCAGAATAAATAAACTTAAAAAAATAAAAATAAAATAAAATAAAATAAAATAAAATAAAATAAAATAAATAAAATAAAAAATAAAATAAAAATAAATAAGATAAAATAAAATAAGATAAATAAAATAAAATAAAATAGGGGCGCCTGGGTGGCTCAGTCAGTTAAGCGTCTGACTTTGGCTCAGGTCATGATCTCACGGTTCGTGAGTTCGACCCCACGTCGGGCTCTGTGCTGACAGCTCAGAGCCTGGAGCCTGCTTCCGATTCTGTGTCTCCCTCTCCCTCTGCCCCTCCCTGCTCATGCTCTGTCTCTCTTGCTCTTAAAGATAAATAAATATTATAAAAAATAACAAAGCAAATAAAATAAAATAAACGAAGTACCGATTTCCACTTCAATTACTCTAACTCCTCCACGTCTTTGAAGCACAGTAACCCTGGACTTGTATTGCTTGTTATCGCAGTAAATGGGTCGAGGGTGCAGGACGCCCTGCCGTGCAAACAAACTCTCCAACTGTCACCTTTTCTGCGGCTGGCGCACTGACCTGTATTACTTGCATTTTTAGCAGCCTCCAAGGCGTCTGAGGGAACACCATCTGAAAAACTAAGACAGCGTGTGCAGTAAGTATCACTAGCAAGGAACTTCCGGAGACAGACAGCACAGGGCACTTTCTTACTTAACGCAGGGAGAGGGATCTCTGCAAGGACAGAGCACAGCTACGGATGCACAGGTGTTATCCACGAGGTGCTTTCCTGTTCTCAAAAAAAAATCCTACCATCTAACCCCCCCCCCCCCGCCCCGACCTCCATGCCACACACAGCGGCTCTGATTTCCAGCCCTGGCCGAAGCGTCTTAGCTTACTCTTCTCCAGTTCCTTTCCCCCAAACTCTGCGGCCCACCCTCAAACCAACCCCGCGAGCCAACCAGCATCCCGCTACAGCTTGGTCGGCCGCTAAGGGGGTCAGAGGAGAGCTGCCTTACAGGGTTTCTGGGACACGGTGCCCTCAGTGGCTCTGTAAGCCGGCCACAGAACGTCTCCACAAACAATGGAACTTCCCCAAAATGGGTGCGACAGGTGTCAGAGACGTCTGGACACAGCTCCCTTACCAAAATCAAACCACATCAAACACCACACCAGACCAGAACAAGCCACGTAACAAAACTCTTCACTTGAACACCAGGGGGCGTGCGACGTGAGGCAGGCGGCCAGGACTTCACCTGGGAGGCACGAAGGCCTAGAGAGCAAAACGACCACTTCCCATAAAAGGTGTCCCAGGATCAGTATTTGAGACACTTCCCACGCGTGAAGCAAGTTTTCATGGGCTCAAATACAGGGGGAAAAGGAGCCATGAGCCAGAGCTGCCGCTGGTGCTCACGGACGGGCAGCCTGGCTCGTGGTCATCAACCAAAACAGAAATCCCAACAAAGTCCGTCTTGGCTTACCTGTTATCTGCCATCTGAAGGCTCTGACCTCCTACGAATTGAAAAAGAGTTGTAACAATTAACATCAAATATTCACAGAGAACTTCCCGCCAGTGTGCCCATCGGAGCGGCCGTCTGTGGGGGTGAGGGTCTACCAGGAGGGAACTTTCTGGGCCGATGCAAATGTTGTAGATCGTGAGTGGGGTGTTGGTTTCTTAGGTTTCTTAGACACATACACTTGTCACACTCATCAAATCATACAGTAAGGACCTGTCAATTTCAGCGTATGCGCATTTTACTCACAAAAAAATGTCTTTTCGGTGCTACAGTGACCACACTTCAGGGTAAGAGCGATCAATCCTCATTTGCCTTTTCTCTATAAGAAGCTTTAACAACAAGGACGTGTGTTGATGCTAAGCCAATTATTCTGGAACCAGTCAAAGCATTTACTGGTGTTTACGCTGTCTCGCACGCTCCAAATCACAGGATGATTTTTAAACTTTGTTCTGTATGTTCCCTTACTCCCACGCTAAAGATGTGGCACTGTCTGTGTAAAAGCACGATACAATATTCTCAGTCCAATCCCACTCTCAGAAGACACACACGAAAAGGGTTATCTTCAAATCAGGTGAATTTCTACCTCTAAATATTAAAGTTAGGTTCCAGGACGTTTATGCCTCAAAAAGAACTCAATAAAATTTCAAAACCCTATCTAAATGCACAGCTAAAGAGAGGTGGTGACGTTCCTTAATCTCAGACACGGTAAACACACTTCGGAGCCTCTCCATCTCCCTCCTCCCCATACTCTCCTCCGCCTCTTCCTCCTCCCCCTCCCTCCGAACCAGGGCAGCAACCTGTCAACGGCCCGGGCCCCGTCGACGTCTTATTCTCAGGCACTAGAGCAAAGCCCAAGCCCCTCAGTCACGATGCTTCAAACAAAACAGCAACTGAACACTTTGTACTGAAGAAAAATAGCCGGAATTTATGATCTGCAAGCGTTTTGTAATGAACTCAACTGCGTTTTCTTAGGTGGTTTTGCTTTTGCAGATGCAAAGCAGAAGGAAGAGAATTCAACAGGTGCGGCAGGGGCTGGCCACAACGGCCCTCCGCCTCACAGCCCCCACGTCAGTGACTTTTAAAGACCTTTCCTGGTCCCCGCCACCTTCTGTGGAGTCCAGTCACCCCACACAAATGTGAATCCCTGCCGTTCCTAGCCACCCACTGCGACCCTGCTTCCCAGCCCCGCCCCCCTGCAGCTCGCTACGTGAGCACCGCGGCCTGCGCACCGCAGCCGGCGCGGGGCCCCGAGCTTCCGTTCCGCGAGCGCAGACCTCGGGACAGGGGAGTCTGCAAAGTGACAGCTGATGCCAGACCCTAAGAGCTGAGGCGCCCACCTAGCAGGTGCCAGCCGTGGAGTCCTGACGGCTCTCCCTACAACACGCCTTCGCTAACGTCTGTCCGAATGCGGTCGTCTGTGTGGCTGCCGGGGGCCCCCGTTGTTTATTTCCACGCCAACAGCAGGATTTCTGGGTTGAACAGTACGAACGGACGCCCGCACCTCCTGCCAACCTCGCTCCCCGCAGGCACCCACCGCAGCGTGGCTCCACCGTGTGGCGGTGTCTCCGCTAGCACCCCGGAGGCCACACGCGTACTGAGTGCCAGGAGGGGCCTGCTCTCCAGAAGCAGCGGCACCGCCAGCCCAGCGGACGGGCTCCAGCCCTGACCCCGAGTCGGTAGCTGCCCATCAAACCACACACCTGGTGCCAACACCTCGTGTAGTGGCGAGGGCCCCACGGTGACAGGCACTTCCCTACAGTTTACGCCCGACACCAACTCTGCCAGGGAGCGAACACCCCCGGCGGGTAGGGGACGACAATGAGGCTGGGAAGGCGAACCGCCTGACCGAGGTCTCCCGGCTGGGACGATGAGGACTCGGGTCTGTCAACCTAAAAGAAAGGAGACAATCCGAGGCAAGTTCCAAAACCAGAAAGAGAGCCTCCTGGGGAAAAGCAGAGGAACTGTAATTCGAGAGCTAGGGGTGAGTCCACCGGAGGTCTAGGGCGCCCGCTTTTACAGGCAGAGGACAAAGAGGAAAAGCGAGTCGGGAGCCATGCAGCAAGCTGGACGGCTCAAAGACGGGGAGAGATTCCTGGTGGACACTCACTGGGGGGAGACCACTTCCACGTTCTGGAAATCAAGCGTTTACAGGAAGTCAGCCTGACGGTCCTCGGGTCCGCTTTCCTGAGGGCGCACGTGTGAGACTCCCCACCTGACACCTTCGCTCCCATCGAAGGACACAATCCTGCCGGGCGTCCCTGTGATCAGCCTCTGCCACAGAAGGCAGCGCCGGTCAACTGGTCTGTACGGGGTCTTGTTCAGAGCTGTCCTTAGCTGTGAGCGGACGGAGCCCGTCAGAACCCAGGAAGACCGTCCCCAGATGTTTGTCCTCACGGGAGGGACGCGGCCAGAGGGCGTCAGGCCACATGTGAACAAAAAAGTCACGAAATGGGGGATCTCGGCCATGTTCCTCCCAGTGGAGCTTCAGGCTAAGTCTTGGGAAGGAAGAGAACTCTAGTTTGTACACACGTCTAGGAGGAAGGCCCCTGCCTGATACGAGGCAGCACAAACTTCAGCGAGAGGGTTAAACCCAGGGCCCAAAGTCCAATTATGGCTACTGGCTGGAAAAACTCCTCAGCCAGTGTTCCTCGCTGCCCGTGATTTAGGAAGCTGAAAACGTCCTAGGTCTCTAGGGCCTGGCTTATTCCAGTTCACAGTTTGGTATTACATTTCATTATTATTTTTTTTTATTAAAAAAAAAAATTTTTTTTTTAATGTTTATTTTTGAGACAGAGAGAGACAGAGCATGAACGGGGGAGGGCCAGAGAAAGAGAGGGAGACACAGAATCTGAAATAGGCTCCAGGCTCTAAGCTGTCAGCACAGAGCCCGACGCGGGGTTCGAACTCACGGACCATGAGATCATGACCTGAGCCGAAGTCAGACGCTTAACCGACTGAGCCACCCAGGCGCCCCCCATAAAAACTTTTTAATGTTTATTTATTTTTGAGAGAGGGAGAGACAGAGCATGAATGGGGGAAGGTCAGAGAGAGAGGGAGACACAGACCCGAAGCAGGCTCCAGGCTCCGAGCTGTCAGCACAGAGCCCGACGCGGGGCTCGAACTCACGGACCGCGAGATCGTGACCTGAGCCGAAGTCGGACGCTTAACCGACTGAGCCACCCAGGCGCCCCTACATTTCATTATTTTTAGTTCTTCAGTTGTTTCCCCCATTTGTTTACATACAAACAGCATTCTTCCCCAGACAGGGCACCGGTTCCTCCCTGCTACTACGGGAGACGGCTCAGGACTACCTTCTGCGACTGTCTGTCTGGGTCCGTTGATGTTCAGAAGCACTCAAAGGAGCAGCAAAGGTAGAACCACGGATTCGGAGTTGCCTTTGTAAGCTCTGCTAGTCCCACCCGAGGGAAAGGCTCAGGCAAAGGCATATCCAAATCCCTCTCTATCCACTGTTGGGCTATTCGTGGGCAACCACCCGAAACTGTATCCGTCCCTGTTGTCATGTGCTCTTTCAAGACAGTGGGAGGGAGGGAGGGAGGGAGAGAGGGAGAGAGAGAGAGAGAGAGAGAGAGAGAGAGAGAGAGAGAAAAGACAGGAGAAAGAACCCAGATTGGATATGGGAGTGGCGGGCGGAAGGGTGTTCCCGCCTTCGGCATCAGGAACGGGGGCAATAACACCACAGCATCCTTTCCAGGAGGAGTGTGGAATATATGTTTCTGCCACATAGAAAAACATAACTAGTGTTTTCTCAAGACAGGGCCTCAGGTGGACCCTTTTGCTAGATTAGTTTTTTTCCCCAGAATGAGAGAGACCTCGTGATTAAAAACATACTCACTCACACTAACAGGTGACAACTGGTTAGCACCGCGGAGACGGTTATAGGAACGTCTTAAGCTTCAATATACGTGGGTTACCAGGTGAGTATGACGGCTGCAGGGGAGGTTGTGACGGAGGTCTGGGGATCTCCCAGGGAGAAGGCATGCTGAACGAAGTTCCCACCAAAAGGAGACCAGTCAGCTTCCCATTCCCAGTGCCCTTATCATTTTCGACACCCCACCAGACACACTGATAGAGAAGACCTTGGAGTCTTCTAGATTCCAGTGGGGAATGTACTCCCAGTCTTCTGGGTCACGCACCACTGTATAGTTACAAGTCTACTGGGAGGCGGCCTCAAGTTTTGCCAGTCCCATTACTGTTTGTGAAATAGAGAAAAGACCTTGGGTAAACGCACGGACTTGAGTGAAGGGTATCCCTTTATGGGTGAGGAGCACCGAACGGAATGCTTAACGGCTGGTGCCAATTTGCCAGAAGGGAGAATACGTACAGCCCCGAAAGTACCAGAAGAAAACCCCGTATCTGCTAGAAAGCTCTTGCCATCCTTCTAAGGAAAATGGCCAGACCACCCATTCAGGTTTATCACCAGTGTTAACTCCGGTGCAAATCCAACCATCAGAGGGTTGGTGGGATCAAAGAGTTTTTGTAAGGTGAGAAATATCATGGCGGCCAACAGATTTTGGACATAAGAGCCAAAGAGGCAAAGGAGGGGGCGGCGAGTAGGCCGGCGAAAGGACAACTACAACTTGAAGCAGGATTCGGTTGCTCAATGATACCGAATACCGTCAAAGGGGAGGCTCCACAGGCCGGGCCCGAGCGTCTGGGGTAGGTGGTCTTCTTCCAGTGTCATGTGCTTCAGTCCTCGAAAATGTTTAGCTTTAAGTCACCAGATGGGGTGCAGGTCCACTCACGCTCTTTTAGACGGCACGTGTGACTCCGGGAGTCTGTCTCCTGGAACCTGGTGGCACAGGGGTTCGTCAGTACCCCCTGGTAGGCGCCCTTCCAATGAGGCTGGAGTGAATCTTTACGGAGACGCTGTTTCTAGCAGATGGACTCGCCTGGCTGTACAGTGTGACGTCTTTTGTCTCTAGGGAGCTTGCTGTGGAAAGATCGTCCACACCACAAACACGACGATTCTCGGTGGATTTAATTAGACCCTTACAAAACTAACATATGTGCCCTTTCTTTAGCTGTGGGTCAAAGGAAGCAGCAGCTAAATACATGGTCTGTCCTGTGATTATTTCAAAAGGTGAGAGTTTATGAATACTGGACGGAGCAGATCTGAGATTTAGAAGACCCGGGAGTAGTACTTTGGGCCAAGGTATTTGGAGGCTTCAACTAAGTTAGCAACCTGGATCGTTATTCTTCCATACGTTGGACCAGTCCCGAAGTCTGAGGATAAACACAGAGAAAATGTTGTAGAATTGGCCAGATGGCACAGACTTGTCCAAGTACTTGCCAAGCGAAGTAGGTCCCCTGGCCACCACGGTGCTCCCCAAGCGGGAATAATGTTTGGCAGAAGGACTTTAGCCACAGAAGAGGCAGTCGTTTTTCCACGTGGAAATGCTTCAATCCAACGTGAAAAGACGGGAACTATCGTTAGAAAATGTCTGTGTCCGTGGGGTGGGGCAAACGTGTGAAATTCACCTCCCAGGGCTCGAATGGTCCAGCGGGAAAACTACAACTTCCCGGGGCGGTGCAAACAGGCTTCCCTGGGCTATACTCAGGGTCAGGTGGAAGCAAGACAGCACTTTTTATGGCCCTGCTGCTGTTTCCTACCAATACTGATCCACAGAAGTTACCATTTCTCAGGGAACCAATGGCTTAACTCAGGCACAGGGGGCAAAAAGGAACACTTCAGACTTTCTAGCAGGATCAGCTTATTAACGGGTCCAAACCAGAGTCCCTTTTCTTTGTGGCGCCAGCAGCCTTTAGATTTCCAACCCTGCTTTTCCCTTTCGGAGGCCGGCTGTCATACTTCCTGCCTCACACCTGAGGTCCCCGCTGGGGGGTCGTCTTCTGTGCCACGACAGAGGTTTGGTCAGCGGAGCTCATGAGGGTGGCATTTCTCACAGGGGTATCGGTGAGGCAGATTCCTTTGGCTTCCAGGGGATCAGACCTGCGACACGTAGCAACAGCCAGAGCCGCTGGTGGCATTACGGCGGCCAACAGATTTTAGACAGAAGAGCCATTCTTGTTTTTAATTTTACATCCCAGTTAGTTAGCATCTAGTGCAATAATGATTTCAGGAGTAAAATCCAGCGATTCATCCCCTACGTATAACACTCAGTGCTCATCCCGGCAAGTATCGTCCTTAATGCCCCTTGCCCATTTGGCCCATCCCCCCAACCACAACCCCTCCAGCAACCCTCAGTTTGTTCTCTATACTAAGAGTCTCTTTTGTTTTGTCCCTTTGTATTTTTTTTAATCTTTTTTTTTTTTTTTAATTCCTGGGAAGCTTTGAGGGGGTGGGAGAAGTAGGGGCAAAGGCGGGGATAGTTGGGGACAGGAGCAGCCACTGTGGCTCTCTTGCTTTCTCCATGTGCTCAGTGTCCCCAGACAATATCCCACTGGGCACTGGGGCCTTCCTTCTCCTCCCTGAAGCCCTCTCCAACTCCTGAAAGGGCCAGGAAAACAGTGGCTGGGACAGTAGCTCTTTTAAGCAAGACTGAGATTATTAGCAGACTCCCCTGCTATCTCCTACGATATGCAAGGTGGGCATACTGAGTGGTGGTTAAGAACTGCTATACTTTAAGACTGGGCCTGTCTTGTCCCCTTTTAACGTTATTTTTGTTTCCCTTCCCCTATGGTCATCTGTTTTGTACCTTAAATTCCACATATGAGTGAAGTCACAGGACACCTGTCATTCTCGAATTTCACTTACCATAACACCCTTTAGTTCCATCCACATTGTTGCACATGGCAGGATTTCATTCTTTCTGATTGCCGAGTAACAATACTCCATTGTGTGTGTATATATATATATATATATATATATATATATACACACACCACATCTTTATCCATTAATCCGTCGATGGACATTTGGGCTCTTTCCATCCTTTGGCTATTGCCGGTAGCGTGGCTATAAACACTGGGGTGCATGTGCCCCTTAGAAAGAGCACACCTGTATCCCGTGGATAAATGCCTAGTAGTGCAATTGCTGGGTCGTAGGGTAGTTCTGTTTCTAGTTTTTTGAGGAATCTCCACACTGTTTTCCAGAGTGGCTGCACCAGTTTGCATTCCCACCAACAATGCAAACGAGATCCTCTTTCTCCACATCCTCGCCAACATCTGTTGTTGCCTGAGTAGTTAGTGTTAGCCATTCTGACAGGTGTGAGGTGGTATCCTGTCATGGTTTTGATTTGTGTTTCCCTGATGATGAGTGATGTGGAGCATTTTTTCACGTATCGGTTGGCCATCTGGAGGTCTTCTTTGGAAAGTGTCTGTTCATGTCTTTTGCCCATTTCTTTACCGGAATAAGAGCCATTCTTTACCTCCACTGGAAGTGAGGAAGCCTTGTTGTTTCCCTACCATTCCAAGGTCATGGGCCACCCCAAAGGCATGTTGGATGTCAGTATCCATGTTTGCTGTCTTGCTTTCGGCTATAATGCATGCTCCAGTGAAGGCATGTGATTCAGCTTGTTTAGCTCCAGAAGCCAAAGGCAGAGGTGCAGACTTACCAACCTCAAAATTGTTATCACGTGCCCCACACAGAAGTGTCATCACACACCCAGCACAGGATACAGCATGTTCACAGCTTAGGTAAGAGCCATCAGTTAGCCGGGAAAGATCAACGTTTGTCAAAGGGGCTTCCTGGAACACCTCACAAGGGGTCACCAGCTGATCCGTCCAAATCAGAGAGTCACGGGGAATTTCATCAGGGGAGGAGGGAGAAGGGAAAGCAGGGTTGAGATGGTTCCAGTAAGCAAGAGTGACATGGGGGGCGGTTAGTAAGAGGGTCTCACAGGAGGGAAGAGCTCGCTGCAAGGCACTGAGCGTGGTATGAACCCAAGGGAGCCTCAATAGCCCTGAAGCATAAAGAGTGGAGGAAGACGCCGACTCCCTCTGCAGTAGCCTTTAGTATGAATGGTGGCAGCAGAGCTCTGAGGCCGTGGGGACGTCCTCAGGCAGTGGATCGAACTGCTGGCTACAGGAGCCTAGGAGTCTGGGACAACTCCGCATTTTTGGTAAGTAGTCTAAGGGTGTCCCCTTCCTTGTCACATACAAAAAGGAAAAAGGGCAGCTGGTAATTTGGGTGTCCAAGTGTAGGTGGACTTACCAGCTTCCTTCAAAATCCTAAAGAAGTCACTTTGGTCATCCCAAACAATGGGATCAGGTTTGGTGTTCTCGAGTGTGGCATAAAGGGGCCATCAAGAAGTCTGGAATCCAGGCGCGCCTGGGTGGCTCAGTTGGTTAAGTGTGTGACTTCAGCTCAGGTCACGACCTCAGGGTTCAAGAGTTTGAGCCCCACATTGGGCTCTCTACCGTCAGCTTCAAATCCTTGGTCTCTCCCTCTGTCTCCACCCCACCCCCACTCTCTCTTTCTCAAAAATAATAAACCTTAAACAAGAAAAAAGAAGTCTGGAATCCAATGGCAACCAACAGTGTACGGACCAGAGACAACAGGGTGAAGGGATTAGTGTTTACTGCCTTAACATGCCGGGCCAATCTCCATCCTCGGCCAGAGGGGTTTTTTTATGGGTAAAATAGGGATATTACACGCACTAGTACAAAAGGATAACGAATTCTTATAATCTATGATAAACCTTATACCCTGATAAGGCCTCTTATTTTTTTTAATGTTTATTTTTGAGAGAGAGAATGCACGAGCAGGGGAGGGACAGAGAGAGAGGGAAATACAGAATTCGAAGTAGGATCCAGGCTCTGAACTGTCAGCACAGAGCCCGACGCAGGCCTCAAACCCACGAACTGCAAGATCATGACCTGAGCCGAAGTCAGATGCTTAACCAACTGAGCTACCCCAGGTGCTCCAGGCCTCTTATTATTTATAGGATGTTGATTTATTCTTGGAAGAAGTTTTGAGAGGTCAATCTGGATTATTAAAGGGAGGAGCATTATGAATTCTGCCTCTGTCTGTTGAGGGCTTTGCCCAAAGAGTGGGGGTACCAGGGGATGTAGACCAAAGTTCGGTCGTCTTTGGTTTGTAGACTGCAATAAAGAGCCCTGAAATTTTCCTGAGTACTGGATTTGACCTCAAGGAATATTTCCGCTTTGGGAAAGGAACAAAAAAGGCAATGTGTATCTCTGGGAAAGCTCATCCTAGATCAATGTACGGGCGCTAAATCACTGAGAAGAAATGGTTGGTTGTCTTGCAAAGGTCCCAGACGAAAGGATACGGGCTAAGAAACAGGAACGTATGGTACTTCATCTGAGAGCCCCGCTGTCGGAACATATGTATTATCTAAAGAAGGGACACTTTAATTTGGGGTTGAGCACTGACAGGGTGGTTCCTGTGTTAATTGATACAGTGAGAAAATTGGTCCCCAATCTGGAAAGCAGTCTTCCCATCCTATTTAGTCTCCCTCCCACAAGGCTGGGGAATAATCCCCATGTGTCCTCAGAGTCCCATCACTGGGGTGGCTTTGGCCATTGCTCCTCGGGGGGCTGCAACTGTTTGGATTTCAATTTAGAGCAACCCTTTCTCCAGTGGGCAGACTGTCTGCAATGCTAACGTGACCCTGCAGGTCACACCCGCTGTGGAGCCTCCATGCCTGTCCCATACCGGCTGTTTGGATCAACAGTGTTAAGTCCTTCCTTAGTCCCATTTACAAACATGGAGTCAGAGCTCATCTGGGTGGACTCAACATCTATGGGAAGCTTGGAATTTCCTTGACAACAACTTGGAGTCACGGACAGTCACGTAACAGTCATGGACGGATTCAGCTGGCTTCTGAGTGCATGCCTGAATCTGAGTCTAGTCCACGGGCTAGCCCCACAGATGACTTCGTGTAGCCTCGTGGTTATACACTACAAGCTTGGTCATGTGAAAGGGCTGGCGGCTGGTCTAGTTTAAACCCTAGAGACTGTTCAGGGGGTTTCCAACTAGCAGCATTCATCCAGCGCTGGGCTTGACCTTCTCCAAGAGGCATGTCAACTAACGGACAGAGACCACAGCCCAGATTGGTGAATTCCACAAATCTACAAAGATCCTCAGTTACCTTGGGAAAGACCTTAATTATAGCCCTAAGCTCAGCTTTTTATCCATGGGGTACAGGAAATTTGGGGTGGTTTAACAGCATCCTCACAAAGTCAGTTTTGAAAGGAAAGGTTTTAATGGGTTAGGATGGTGAGGTTTCAGTGACAGGAAAGAAAGTTCAGATAGAGGGGAAGGGTGATGAGGCAAAGAGGGATGTGTAAGGAGGTGGGGCAGTGGGGGGGGTGGTGTAGGAGGGAACCTCGGCCAGCACCACGAAAGAAGCCTCTAACACTTTATTTTTATCCACCTTTAGTTGTTTATTTGCTTCAGTCACTTTGGAAACAATATTTTGTAAAGGTGCAATTTTAGAATTCTGAACACGTTTAGAAACCTTCAGATACCAACGAAAATAACTATCCCACTTGAACTGTTTTAATTTTCTAACTCGGTTGGGAGAAAAACAAGTCTGAAGAGATGAAAGGTTTCCCAGAATGGCCGTCAGGGCTCCAAGTTACCTTTTCTAGCAAGACTGGTCCATATTGTCAACACCGGGTATGAGGAAGGACCATCATCTTTTAAAGAAAAACTGGCCAGAGTTCCTGAAAGGGGGCCACTCTTAGACCATTTAGATGACTGGGATCCCATGATCAGATTAAGAACAAGAGTACGACAAATCCTGAACAAAGTCTGAGAGTTCTACCAAAACAAGGGAGCCTGACATTGGGGAAGACTCACCAAACGGAAAGTTATGGTGACTCCGTAGAAGCAAAGAGCACAAAAGGCTCAAATGTGAGTACCTCGCTCGATCCCAGGAGTCACAGTGCCCCCGCAGCTGGCACCTTCAGATCCCACTTCTGACACCATGCAAGGTGAACCTAAAAGAGAGGAGGACAAGCTCAAGACACCAGACACTGAGTGTATTCGGGAATAGCAAAGGAGCTGCAATTTGGGACACGCAGACCGCAGCGAGCTACAGAGGGGTCCACTAAAGGTTTAGGGCAGGCTGCTTTCGTGGGCAGAGTACAAAAGGGGACATTTGAGAGATTCTTGGCAGACACTCATTAGTTATTGAATGAGTTTTGATCTTCTGTAAATCAAGTGTTTGTGGGAAATCAGTCCGTCTTTAAGTCTGATTTTTCTGAGACCGTGTATGTGAGATTCTCCATTTCATTTCCTTTGGTTCTGTCTTAGATTAAAATCTTTGCACGTTTGAAACTGAGACCCTGGTGAACTTTCCCTACCACCACTGACCACTTCACTTCCTGCTGCCATTTCCACCTGCGCAGCTCAAGATCACTGTTGCTGCTGCTGGAAGAGTGGCCAATCAACAGCTAGCTCAGAGTCAGTCAGAACCGGCGGTGCAGCAGCATTCCCGAGAAACACGCAGTCCAGAAATGGGAAAATAAAAACACTCCTCGATGATGCTCACTATGTGGCCCCAGGGCCCTAAACAGCGTCCAGCACGAGACGTAACTGTGGAGTGATTATATGCCTTCTTGAGAACACAGGCCAAAGAGCTTCATACGCCACTCCAAATTAACGGATTCCTGGGATACAATGATCCACTTTATTTTCAATTATGTGAGGCCATGTGCTATTTAATACTATTTTTGGTGACACGATGACAAAGCAGTTATGTTAAACCCGACACAACACTTGTGCATGCACGCGCGCGTGCGCACACACACACACAGCTAAATCAAAGACAGAATAACAAAAAGATGAGTTTAAACAATGGGAAAGAAACTATTTTGAGAACTAAACAACAATAAAGCCAGAACTCAACATCTAGAACGAAGACACACAATAACCTGGTTCTGAACCCTAATCTCTACTGTCTCCTAGCTGTGTAAGCTCGGTTTCGACACCCACAGCCTAGACAGTGCTGACTGAGAGGCTGTCGAGAGGACAAAATTATGTGCATGTGCAACACCCAGTGTGTGACCCATTAAGGTCTCCCTCGGCATTTACAACTGCAACGTGCTTACAGATCACTCTATTGCTTGATTGGAGACCAACAAATCAAGTTATTCTCAACATTTTCCCCTTCACATAAGGAAAAATAATCTAGAGTTGGTGACATAAACGAACTAGAGTTCCACTTGTCAGTCTTCATTGCCATAAATGATTTACTTTTGTTTAGCAATCCCAACTAGTTAAAATACAAAGTCATGGGATGCCTGCGTGGCTCAGTCGGTTAAGTGTCCGACTTCGGATCAGGTCATGATCTCACAGTTCGTGGGTTCAAGCTCCACATTGGGTTCTATACTGACAGCCTGGAGCCTGCTTCGGATTCCGTGTATCCCACTCTCTGTCCCTTCCCCTGCATGTGCTCTCTCTCCCTCAAAAATAAACTTAAAACAAAAACGCTTATTTAAAAAAAAAAAAATACAAAGTCACAAGGACTACCAAATTTGCAGGTTTGAGAAATATTCATTTGTTTTAAATGTTGGTACACTTAGCTTAACATCAAAATCACGGTCTCAAGCCTCATTTGGAGAACCTTCAACCTCATTTGAAGGTTCTCCTAAGTCTATAAGGCAATCATATTAAAATACAAATGGGTCTCCAGGCAAAAGAATATTCTAAAATTTCAAAAGAATACAGCAGTTCAGATCTAGGGCTAAAAACTTTAACTGAGTCGAAGATTCTAAATTTGGATGGGAATGCAAATTTCTATGACTATACAAATAATGGTTTGCTTTTATTTATGTGAGATACCTCACAACCCTATTAATGGATTTTTACCCCAAACAAAAAAATTGTTTTCACGGGGAAAAAATTCTTAGTTTTTGCGGCAAATTATCCACTATAACTAAATTCCTATTTTTTTTTTTAAATTTTTAACAGGGATGTATTGTTCGGCCCCCTCTCAATTATTCTTTATTTCTCATTAGAATGAGAACTCATAGTATGAAGGAAAGTGGGCTTTTTTTTTTTTTAATGTTTATTTTTAATCACCTATTTTGAGAGAGAGGGTGGAGCAGAGAGACAGGGAGAGAGAGAATTCCAATCAGGCTCTGCGGTGTTGGTGCAGAGACCAACACGAGGCTCAGTCCCAAGAACTGAGACATCATCACTTGGGCTGATATCAAGAGTTGGACACTTAACTGGCTGAGCCACCCAGGCGCCCCAAATTCCTAATTTTAAAACAGTCTATAGCTAGAGTAATCATATAACTTCAAAGTGGGTCACTTTTGAGAGACAAAGGAGTAAACTGGGGAATACGGTCACCCTTCACATAACCAAAATTTCTATACGTAATCGATCTTAAACCAAGTCAAAGATCCTCAGTGTCTTCCCATGAAATAACTGAATGACGAAAATTAAGGCAAATGTGACCAAATGCTTCTGTCAGACTTCAGAATTTCATTCTAGCCTATAATTCTTATTAATCTCACAGTTCACATAAGCGTGAGGGACGGTGATCCTACCCTGTCAACCTAAGATGGAGTCCAATCAGCCCCAAGGTCCAAGTCCAGGTCCTCCAGAGTACCAGATCATGTTCTGGCTTGAGACTCCATCAGAAAGGACAAAGGAACCATCTAAGAAGGAGTCAGGATACCCCCGCAAGAAATCCCTAGGTCTCCACCCCCTAAGCCCTGGCATAGTCCGGACCTCATTTATGGTGCCCTGATTTTTTTAATCCAGTCTGTCATTAGATTCCTCACCATCAGAAGGTAACGGTGTTGGATTCAATATGCAAGCAGGTAAACTGAAAACATGCCTGAAGTAAACAACCAAATTAGCTTCTGTAAGGTTCCCAACTAATAGAAAACATCCTTGTTAACTTAACATACCCTGCACATATGCTTGTAGTCTTAGCCAAAGAGAAAGAAAGAAAGAAAGAGAGAGAGAGAGAGAGAGAGAGAGAGAGAGAGAGAGAAAGGTGTGCCCAGGTCCTAAACTCATAAAGGTAGTCTTGAAATTGGGTTCAAACTGATTTCAATCATACATAATGATTGATAATCTAATATATATGTTCTTCCTTTCCCTTTGGGCATTTATAAAAACTTTTATTTTTATTTATTTTTTTAAATTTATTTTTGCCAGAGAAAGAGACAAAGCGTGAGCAGGGAAGGGGCAGAGAGAGACAGAAACACAGAATCTGAAGCAGGCTCCAAGCTGTCAGCATGGAGCCCAACACCGGGCTCGAACGCGTGAACCACAAGATCATGTCCTGAGCCAAAGTCAGACGCTTAACCGACTGAGCCACCCAGGGATCCCTATAAAACCTTTTAATTACAAAATCATCTGTATAGGCTTACAGATGAACTAAGATTGGCAAACAGTTAATTACTGCAGCTGTGGGTTAGATATGGGGGTCATTATGTTTGCAGGTGTTTGAGACTTTTTCTTTTCTTTTCTTTTTTTAAGAATGGAGAAACCATGCATGTTTGTCTTTCCACTGAACAAGTTCCAGGAGGGCAGGGACCCGTCTACCTGCTCGATGCGGCAGTCCCCGGAGCCAGCGGCCAAGCAGTCTCCGCTTCACTCACTCACCGCCGTGCCACCTGTGCACGCAGCACAGCATCCGGGACTCGGAGGAGAGTCTGAAGACACAGGAAGTGATGTCTGCTGATGAGATCTAACCGCCACCAGACAAGAGTGGACCATCTCTTCAAAAACTTGCTAGAAAACAAGCCCTCAGTTTTCCAGAAAAGAGTAAAAAAGTTACTTCCTTTCCTTGACCAAACACTCTATTTTTACTCAGGGCAAAGTGGTTCTTTGTTACCACAGCTTCACTTTCCTCTTCTGCTCTCTCTTCTCTGTAACTCATTGGCACAGGATTAAATGAGGCAAACGTTTCAAAGTTTTCCTTAATCCAGTATTTAGAAGTCTCGTCACTTCGTAAGGTCTTCCCTCTTCACCCTACTTAAAAATCACAAACACCCAAGTCCCCACTCCTTTTCTACTTTTCCTCTCAAAAGCACCTACCACTGCCTAAGTTGTTTATCCGTCTCCCACTACAGAAATACACGAAGGCAAGGCCCCTCTGTTTTGGTCAGTGTGATAGCCCAGTACCTAGGACTGTGTTTAGCACCTAGAAGAGGCTCACGAATGAATGGATGGATGGATGCAAAGCACCGAAAGCTATTTTCCTACACACACAATGTTTTATTTTATTTTTTAATGTTTATTTATTTTTGAGAGAGAGCAGGGGAGGGGCAGAGAGAGGGGGACAGAGGATCTGTGCTGACAGCAGAGAGCCTGGTGCGGGGCTTGAACCCACCAACTGTGTGATCACAACCCGAGCCGAGATCGGACGCCTAGCTGACTGAGCCACCTGGGCGCCCCAATGCACGCAAATGTTTTAATGTTTACGGCGGCATTCTTATCACCTTGGTACGTAAATGTTTGAGGGGTACAGCCGATCTCTTTACCGCATGACTCATTAAAATCGCCTCATCATGTCTGAAACAGGCTTTCTGGATAATATGAAAACGCACAGCACATTAAAAAAAAAAAAAGTCACGAACCCAGAACGGAGGCACATTTAGTTGCAACAGCTGACAGGATATACTGGTAAGCGGAGATTTAAGGCTCCACAGTGAGTGGTCAAGATCAAAAGGTATAGGTCACAACTGATTTCTTGTACAAGTTTTCTTACTAAAGAACACCCCTCCTGTTACTAACCACTCATGAAATTTAAAATCCAACGGCAAAGCAAAGCAGCCCCACCTTCTCTGAAGAGGGCGAGGGAGAAACCCAGTGGCTGTCAAATGAAAACAAACCTATGTCATCACCATCTACTTAAAAGTCTCCCAGCAGCTGAACTCGACGTTCTTCACTACCCGCTGATCAGGGTCTCGCAAGGGAGGTCAACCCCACCCCCGCCCCCCAATTCCAGTCTGTGGGAGGCAAGAACCGTCAAACCAGGAGGCGTGGCCCAAAGTGAGCGAAGGCCGGATGCCGACGACCTGCCGCGGGGATTCTGCAGCGACCGCCTCTCTACCACCTCCCTCCCGGTGGCGGAACAGCCAAGCGAGGTAAGCGCCCGCCTGTGGCTCCTCTCCCACCTAAAGTAAGCAATTCCAGACCAAACTCCCCACAAGCTCCTCACTGCCGCCCCCGGACTCAGATCTGGGCCACGGCTAGTGTCGGTTCTGAGCAGTACGGTTTCACACGGCTGACAGCTCCTAGGCCTTTGGGAATTTAAATCACCCTCCTGCCCACAGACACGCCACTATTGTTCCAAAACACAGCGAAAACATTTAGGTTCTCTGACGAAAGTTTTGGCAGTTCAACATAAGCTTATTACAGTTCTGGGGTTTTTGTTGTGTGTTTTTATTTTTGAGAAAGAGAGAGAGAGAGAGAGAGAGAGAGAGAGGGAGAGGGAGGGAGAGACAGAGAGAGAGAGGGAGAGAGGAAGGGAGAGAGAGGAAGAGAGGAAGGGAGAGAGAGAGAGGGAGGGAGGGAGAGGGAGGGAGAGACAGAGGGAGAGAGAGAGAGGGGGAGAGAGAGAGAGGGGGAGAGAGAGAGGGGGAGAGAGAGAGAGAGGGAGAGAGAGGGAGAGAGGAAGGGAGAGAGAGGAAGAGAGGAAGGGAGAGAGAGGGAGGGAGGGAGAGAGAGGGAGGGAGAGGGAGAGAGAGAGAAAGGGGGAGAGAGAGAGAAAGGGGGAGAGAGAGAGAAAGGGGGAGAGAGAGAGAAAGGGGGAGAGAGAGAGAAAGGGGGAGAGAGAGAGAAAGGGGGAGAGAGAGAGAAAGGGGGAGAGAGAGAGAAAGGGGGAGAGAGGCGGGGGGGGGAGAGGGAGAGGGAGGGAGGCAGAGAGAGAGGGGGGGAGAGGGGGAGAGAGGGGGAGAGGGGTGGAGAGGGAGGGGGAGAGAGAGAGAGAGAGAGAGAGAGAGAGAGAGAGAGAGAGAGACACACACACTTAAGCAGGCTCCATGCCCAGCAAGGAGCCTGGAAAAAACGTGGGGTTCGATCTCACAAATCGTGAGATCATGATCTGAGCCGAAATCAGGAGTCGAATACTTAACCAACTGGGCCACCCAGGTGCCCCAGAAAACAGTTTTAAAACATTTAAGAACTGTGGACAATGAACAGAAAGAAAAAAAAAATCTGAAAGTAAGTAATTCTGAACTCTATTAAGCCACTTACACACTTACATTTGAGGTCACCTCTTCCTGATACTAGAAGACTGTCCACCACTCAAAATTAGAAAAATATTGACGATCTCGATCCCTCCACTGGCTCGTCAGAGCTGCACACGGGAAACTGATCTGCTCTCAGCATCAAGAGGCTGTTAAAACCCTGACACACTAACTGAAATACTGTAATTAAAGACTCAAGCACAAGTTCACAGGCTGTAATGTGTTGATGAACACACCCCAACTCGAGCCCTTCATCTCTATAAAACTAGGAGCTACCTCCTATAGATAAAAACCTCCAAACTCAAAATACCAGAGTCTGGTAATCTAAACAGCCAGCTCACAAAAATAAGAAACGCCCTTACGTACTTAGAAGACAATAACCCTAAAGCATAAGTAATCTCTCCACAATTCAGTCTGCTGACATCATCCAAACAAAAATGATTAAAGTAGCTATTCCAAAAAATCGGATCTCTCCAACCAGTATCCGATATTCCTTTTGAAAAACAATGCAACCTTCGCAAATGTGTTTAGATGTTACTTTATGATACAGAGACACAGATAACCACACACACATCCTGAATCAGTATCGCTGGTAAACCAGGGGAAAAAAGGTGCAAATGATACATGTCATAACAGGTATTTAAGACAGCACCACGCTGCTGAAGTAACCCGTTTTAGATAAAGATACCTTCAGAACGATTATTTTCATCATACCAGCAAAAGAGGACTTAAAACCCTAAATCCTAGGCCTGAATGTCCCTAAGTAAATCTGGGAATCTGGGAATTTACTACCTACATTATCCATGAAACGAGATCCTTTCCTCACCACAATCTTGCAACAAAGTAACTTTTGCAACAGTATCTCTACCAACCAGAAAGGTCTTACTTACCTTCCATGGATCCTTTGAATGGAAGAAACAGGATAATTAACCTCAAAAGAGGAAAGAAAAAAAAATTCCTTATCCCCAAACAAGTAAAAAAGCAACTAGCAAATTGAGAAAATTCACGTTCTGAGGTTTCTCCCCCACCCCACCCCCCCACCCCCGCGGCAACGCCACCTTTGCAAATGAAGCCGCCAGACAACGTCCCACTGCACCCCCGGAACAGACGCCCCTGGAGCGGCCCCCTGGGCTCCGTCCGCTTCACTTGGCACCTGCAGAGTATTTACTGCGCCGGCCATCACTAACGGCAGCCTGAAACACCGCGCAGACCCTAGCCGGGGAAGCACTGGGCAATCGTCAGGACCCCAGAATTCTCGCTGGAAACCGTCAAGCAGCTCAACCCTCGGCAACGAGACTGCAGCTGGGCGCACGCGATCACCAACACCCAAGGCCTCCTTACAACTTCTCCAACCGCCTCCAGGAGCGGGAACGGCGCGTCGAGTCAAGCTGTCACCTCGCACGGGCCGCTGGATCCGACCTCCTAGGGCCTGGAGTTCCCCCAGCAGCTCCCCGGGAGCACCGCAGCACCCACCTCCCGACCTAGCGGATTATTAGGCGATGAGTCAACACGTGCAACGAGGTCAGATGCGTCCCCGCTGTGTAGCAACAGCCATCGCTAGTCACCTAGAGGCAGCGGCACCACTGCGGGAAGCCGGCGACTCAAAGACGACTTTCTAACTTTCACGTGCGACCGCCTGCACCTTCTGCGCCGCGCACACCCGCAGCGAGACTAAGCAGGGGCTGCCGGGGCCAGTGGAGCGGGCCGGCGAGGACCCCCGCCCCGCAGATGGCCCGCGACCTCGCGCTGCCCTCTGGCGCGGACGGCGGACCTGCGGACCGGGGGGACCTGCGGGCGCCGGCGTCTTATCGCCGCCACACGGCCCTCCGCCGGCACGCACACAGCGCGTTCCGAAAGGCAGCCCCGCGCAGTCGGGTAAAGACGCACAGACGCAGGAAGAGAGGCTCGGAACTTTGCCGTCCGCTGGGGACGTGTCCCGTCCCCGTCCCCGTCCCGAAGGGCGACTTCCCGCAGCCGCAGGCACTCCCGGCCCCGCCGCAGACACCACCCCGCCGGGCGGCCCGCGCCCCGAAAACAAAGGGGCCCCCCGGAAGCGCGCCCGCCGCCCCCCTCGGGGTCACCGCACGGGCCGCGCGGGAACAAAGCGCCTCCTGACCTTCAGGGCCGCGCCGGGGCGGGTCACCCGCGTCCGCCCGCTCCCCGCCGCCGCCGCCCGCCCGGCCTCCCCACCCTCCCCGCCGCCGCCGCCGCCGCCCGCCCCGGCCTTCCCGCCGCCCCGGCCGCCGCCCCGCCCCTGCCGCCGCCGCCGCCAGTCCACACGGCGGCCCCGGACCTCGCCCTGCCGTCCCGGCCCCCAGCGGTCCTGGCCCCGGCCACCCTCCGGCCGCCCCGGCGCGCCGTTACCCGGCCGAGCGCCTCGCGTCTGCTTCTCACGCCTCCTGCGGCTGCGGCAGTGGCGGCGGCGGTGGCCTCGCTCGCTCCAGGGGCTGCGCCGCCGTGGCCGCCAACAACACCGCCTCCCATTGGCCGAGGCTTCTGGCCACGCCCCCCTCGAGCAAAGCGGGCTGTGGTTGGGCGGCCTCGGCGCAAGTCAACGACGCTTCGGCGCCGCCGGCGACGACCAATCAGAGGGCGTGGGGCGGGGTTCGCCGCGCTGCGTCGCTCTCAGACCCGCCGGCCGTACGCAAATGAGGGCGTGTGACGTCTGCGGCGGCGCGCGTCCGCATTCTTTCCGCCTCTTTAAGGGGCGGGGGGCGCGCGGAGGACGCATGGAGGGCACCTGCTGCGGCCGGTTGCCCGCTGCCGGTCCCCGGCCAGCCCCTTCCCGAGCCCGCCACCAGTTCGGCGGTCACTCCCCGCCAGTTAGGTGCCACTTCCAGCAACGCGCGCGCGGTCCCCGCAGACCCCCGGCGTCCATGCCTGTCCCCTCCTCAAATCCCAGGGCTCACCCTGCCTCGGGGATTGGCACTTGGGGTTCCCTGTTTCTCACGCCTCCGCGTCCGCGCGCAAGGGGGCTGTCTGCCGGGCACTGGCCGAGGCAGAGCCCACTAGCGGGAGAGGGAGCGATGCGCGCTGCCCCCGACCCCCGTCCCAGGAAGGCCCAGGGGAGCCGGCCCTGCCGCCTGGCTGGGTCCCCACCACGGGCTCCTCACATGGCAATTTGTAGAATAGCATTGACCTAACAAGAAATAAGAGGACAGTGCGCCTGGATAGCCATATGCCCAGGTCCGGGGTTCCAGAGGCTCTTCGTTAAGGGGCTACACCTGCAGTTGGGGGTCGCGTTATTTTGTCCGTTTTTTCAGAAATGGTTGTTGGGTAAGCAGGGCCTGGTCCTCGGGGGTCTGATGGAGGTGGGGCAGGTAGTGGTGCACTCTTTTCCTGGGGTCACTGAGCGGGTGGGAAGGAGGGCCAGGGGTGTCGGAAGGCTTTCTGTCTATCATGTTGAGAATGCTGTTTTGATTTCCTGTGGCAGCAAAGTATACGAATTGAGGTGCTCAGAAAACACAACAGGAATTATTCTCTTGTGGCTAGAAGGCACAAATCGAGGTGTCATGGGACTGGGCTCCCTCCGAAGGCTCCAAGGGAGGGTCCTTCTTGCCTCTTCCAGCTCTTGGGGCTGCAGCCATGTCCCGCGCCCCCCCCCCCCCCCCGCCCAGTCTTTGCACCTTCACATGGCCTTTCCTGTGTCCCTCTGTGTTCTCTGCAGTGACTACATCAGGGCCTCATTTTAACATCTACAGAGACCCTATTTCCAAATGTCAAGTGCACAGGTACAGGGGTTAGGGGCTGAATCTCTTGGGGGCCACCATTCAGCCAGCAGCACACTCAAAGGTGCGTCCTGTCAGTCATACTGGCCAGAGGGCTGTGCATGGACAGAGCAAGAGTAAAAGGGTGGGTGGGCGTTCCTGGGTGAGACCCCTGGGGCCAGATCCGTGACCTTCCCAATTTTAGCTGGATGGTCCTGACAGAGAGCCTGTGCCTCAGTTTCCCCATCTGTCAATCACGGGCACCTGTAGTAACCGCTTCATAGAGCTAGCAGAGGGTTGGGACAACGCAGGCAAATGGCTCAAGGCGGGTGTCCACTGTTCTGATGACGCCACTCACCCTGGCCAGGGGAGGGGACTAAGTGCCTGAGGACAAGGGTGGGGGTCTTAGAGTTGGTCCCTGGGCCTGTCACCTGGGGCTCTCCTAAGAAGTCTGTCCTCCGAGCGACTTAGCCTGTACCGGGCTCCAGGTGACCTCTGGTCCCGCACAGGCCCTGGTGCTCAGACTGACCGGGAGCGGCCACCGTGGAGCCTGCATACTGAGCCACCCTTCGAGGGGCCAGAAGAGCTAGCTCCTGGGTCCACTGGTGGCCCAGACACTGCCTGGAGAAAGCAGCCCAGGTGAGGGACGGTAGAGTCCACCTGTCCACACCTGCAGTTTTCCACACCCATTGGCCCACCCCTCGGGCCACTTTTGGGGGGTTGTGCATGATCCCAAAGTCCTCTCCTTCCACATTTTCCTTGTCGGCTCCTGCTTGTCCATTAACTCCAGCCGGGTGGTCACCTCTCCTGAGAGGCTGGCCTTGAACACCCTCCCGGCTGCTGCCACCTCTCCCTGCTTTATGTCCACCAAGTTCCCCATTTCCAGCGTCCCCGATGCATGTGCACCCGATTACACGCATGCCTCCTCCCCCCTGGTCCCTCCGTTAGGAGGAAGTGTCAAACAGGCTTCCAGAAGGAAGCAGTGCCCCAGCCCATACCTGAGAGCCAGTAAGAGTGGGCCAGCGGGGAAGGCCCTGTCGGCACAATGCATTCCAGGACCTACGCAGAGCTCAGGGTGGCTCCTGTCCCTAAAGATGGCATGTGAGATCCCCAAGGGAGGTGAGCCCTGGGCAGGTGCACACATTTGCGTGGCACAGATTTGGAGGCGGGGGGTAATGCGTGGGGCAGGATGTACTCAGTGTTGTCACCTGCTAGGGAGAGTGACAGGCAGGGCTCCAGGCTCAGAGTGACACCAAACAACCCTGCCATCCCGAGCACTCTGCCTGGCTCTGACCTGTTCTCAGATCTCAGGCACTGGGTCTCCGGTTCCCCAGCAGAAATGGGAGTAAGAGTCCCATACGCTTGACCTCGTGGGGAGTGGCTCTTTGGAACATGCAAAACGTCCTGTGTGTCTATTGTGAAATTACACAACATTCTTCACCTGCCTGCCCTGTGGCTATCTTTTGTCCCCCATTACACCCATGAATGGATTTACTTAGATGAAACATTGTCATAGTAAACGTGTTTCTCTGTCACAGAGAACAAAGGTACAAGAATCGATGCGTCTGGGGGTTTCCTGGGGCCTGCCACCACAAAGTGCCCTGAACTGCGTGGCTTAAACACAGACGTGTTTTCTCTCCCGGTTCTGGACAGAAGTCTGAAATCCAGGTGTGGGCAGGGCCGTGCTCCCTCCAGAGGCTCCAGGGGAGGACCCTCCCTGCCACTTCCAGCTGCTGGGGGCTCCGGGTGGCCCTGGACTCGTGGCCGGGTCACTCCTGTCGTCACGTGGCCTTCTCTCTGTGTCTGGGCCTCTCCTCTTATAAAGACACCATCCATGTTACGCTCAGGGCCCACCCGACTCCGGCGTCACCTCATCTTTTTTTTTTTTTTTTTTTTTTTTTTTTTTTTCAACATTTATTTTTGGGACAGAGAGAGACAGAGCATGAACAGGGGAGGGGCAGAGAGAGAGGGAGACACAGAATCGGAAACAGGCTCCAGGCTCTGAGCCATCAGCCCAGAGCCCGACGTGGGGCTCGAACTCACGGACCGCGAGATCGTGACCTGGCTGAAGTCGGACGCTTAACCGACTGCGCCACCCAGGCGCCCCACCTCATCTTAATCTAACTCATTATACCTGCAAAATCTGATTTTTCCAAATAAGTTCCGTTTCGGAGTTCCGGGTGGACGTGAATTCGGAAGCGGGGGTCGGGGGGATACTACTCAACCCGGTACGTCTCTCCTGGAAAACCCGCCCTTCCCGGGCCAGCTGGCCATCTATCAGGAACGGCCCCTGCAGGGCGGTCTCCCTCTGCTTCCCAGCGGGGCAACTGCTCCTGGCCCTTGAGTTTCTGGAGCCTCCAGTCCGTGTCAGGGCTGAGGGGCTGAGGCCCAGCCCGGTGCTGGAGGGCCGGGGAGGCGGCCTGCGACTGCCCACCTCCCGTCAGGGATCTGCCCTCACCCTTCCAGTCCCTGGGCCAAGACACCCAGTCCCACCGGCCACCCAGGGACAGTGAACTCCCTGTCTCAGCACTTCAGCTTGAAAGGGCTCCCAGCATGTGGGGGCTTGTGCCTGAAGGCACCACCCCACCCTGGACCACAGGCTTTGGGGATCCAAGAGGCTTCCCAAGAGCCCCAAAGGAATGTGGGTTCCATTTCACACCCGTTTCCGGAAGGCCCCATCTCTGCCCCTGCGACGTTTTCATCGTGAGCGGCCCCCCTGCCCCCATCCCAGGCCCTCGGGCTGTTCGCCTCCGGGAAGAGGGTTGGCTTGGCAGTTCCTGCTCTTGCCGTGGGCCGGCCAACCCAGAAGCACCAGAGATGGTGACGAGGTGACTGCTGTTTTCAGCCACCAAGTTCTGGGGCAGTTTGGTGGCAGGAGACAACGGGAACGAGTTTGTTTCACTTTGTCTTGGGGCCTTTTCTTTCTGGCTCAATTTTGGTTGCATGTAAGATGTGTACAAGGTGGGAGGGCCCGGTGCCTCCATATCAGGGCGGCTCTCATGCTCACAGAGGCACCGTGCTCCCCGTGGCTGCGGTGCCCCCGAGGAGCACCGGGTGCCCGGGGGACGGTCAGCCCCCGGAAGGACGCTGCGGCGAGGGGCACACACACATCGGCACGCACGCGGGCATCTCTCCGGGTTTCCCACAGCGGGGCCCCAGGCGCAAGGGCTGAGGGGGCCTACACACGGACGTCCCCGAACTCCCCCATGGGGGCCACGGTGCCTGGTGCTGCCGTCAGTGCTGCGTGAGACGGCGTCTCCCGACCTGACCACCCGGCACCGACCACCCTCGGGTCCGAGCAGGTGCCCAGCCTTGGCAGGTGTGCAGCCGCGCTGAGCCGGCTCCACCCGCACCGTCCTCGACAGGGTTCTGCCGAGGATGCTCTGCCCCACTCCCCCCCCCCCCCCCCCCGGCTGGGACCTGGCGACAAACAGCTGCCCTCCCCACCCCACCCCCTTATCTCCGCGGCCAGCTTCGGGATCCGGGCAGCGGCCGGGGCCCGCCCTGCTGAGCCAGCCCTTCGCTGCCCCCGGAGCGCAGGACAGCGGTCGGAGCCGTGGCGGTGTGTTTGCTCAGCAGAACGAGAGGGGCCGACCGAGCGGCCTTTGTGTGGGTGTCAGCGGCCTCGCCAGTCTGAGCCTGCCTTTCTCCCGCTTAAATACCTCCAAATGCACCGGCGCGCAGAGGTCAGCCGATAGCGATCTGCAGGGGGAGAGATTTCCCGGCTGAGCGGCGCGGCCAAGTCGTGCCCTGCTGAGCAAGCGCCCCGGAGCCGCTTCCGCACCAGGGCCGGGCCTGCGGGCGACAGGCCGCGGCACAGAGGACGCGCAGCCCTGCTGCCTGGAAAAGTTTATTACGGAGTCTCAGAGCTGACGACGGCAGGTGAACACAATTCTCAATTTGGGACCCGAGGGCCACTGTAAACATCATGGAGCGTGGGGCAGTGTCACTAAGGACGCAGAGAGAAAGCCGTCAGGCCACCGACGGCTTGGTGTGAAAACCGAGTCCCCTGCTGTTTCATTTGAAGCTTCCGTTTTGAACCATTTGCAGGTACTCCTTGTGGAGCCTCTCCTGAGCTTCCAAAAGCTTCTTCAGCTTCTTGGCTTGCCCTTTGCTCAGCTCTTTGCCCTCGCTGTCATGTGTGGGCAGACCCTGGGGACGGAGGGCACGGGGGTCACCTGCACGCACCTGACTCCCGCTTCCGGGCTCACAGACTCGCGCTAGGACGCGCCTGGGCGGGTACCCGCCACGGCGCACCAACCCCAGTCACCGAGAGGCCGGTCTGGGGACGCCCTCCTCCCGCCCGGGGGCGAGGGCCACTGCTCCCTCTGGAGGCATCGTGGCTCAGTCCTGATGGGACCGGCCCAAGCGTAAGAACCAGTAAGGAAGACCCAAGGGTCTAGCGGCAAAGCGGCCGAGCCCCGCCGGAAGGAGGAGCCCTGGGGACAGCGCCCTCGCCTCCTGAGTCGCGTTCCCGGCCAGCTCAGGAGCGACACCTTGTCTCGGTTTAGCCAGGCCACGACTCAGTGCGGCCGCCGCCACGGTGGGGGGGGAGACACGAGGGGCCACAGGCACTGACCCCGGATAGCGCCTCCCCGGGACTGAGCCCCAGACAGAATAGCCGCTCGCCCGAGGCTGGAGATCCCCACCATTTAGGAGCCCAACGAGGTTCTGAAAAGACAAAAAAGGGCTTCTTACGTTTTCATCAAACTTGGAGTATTTGTCAGTCTCTGACAAGAACATCTCACTGGGTGAGATCTTCATCTTGGCCAGTTTCGCCGCCTGCAACACAGACCCTCCGTCACCGCAGGCGAGCCCACGAGGGGAAAGGCGTGACCTCGCATCACTCCCGCCCAGCCCCGGGTTCAGAGAGCGACAGAAGGCGGGGCGGAGCGAGTCAGAGGAGGGACGACGACAACCCAACACCGAGCTTCATGGTTTTTCTACGGCACGTCGAGAAGCTCGTTCCGGACGATCACGGCAGCGGGAACCCGGGAGGGTGCCGCTGGTGGGCGCGGGCGCAGGCCCGGCTGGGCCCAGGGAGGCACAGAGGGCAGGGCTCGGGGTCAAAGTGTGCACTTCCTCCCAGGAGAGCCCGGGCCCCACACGGACGGCGCGTGGTACCTCTTGTTCCTGTTTCTTCCTGGCGGCCCCCTCTTTCTTCCTCCTCTTCTCTTCTTCAACCTGGGGGGAGCAGGGGCCCCATGAGCCAGGTCTGCCCCAGGGCCTCCGGGGGTGGGAGGCGGAATAAAGCAAGTGCCCGCCACCCCCCCCGCCCGGACTGTGACCCGGCCCAAAACCCACGCGGGGAGCGGGGAGCCCTCGTTCATTCCCCGCGCGGATGATGCCCAGGGGCCGCGAACCAGCACGCGTGACGAGGTCCGGGGTGCGGCTGGCACGAAGGCAGGAGCAGAGCAGCGAGCCCGGCTGGGGGGCTCTGTCGCATGGGTGAGCGGGGACAGCATCGCGAGGGCCCAGAGAGGGTGAGGGCGGGGGGGTACAGGGCAGCAGGTGCCAGGACACGGGGCCTGGGCCAGGGAAGGGGCCTGCAGGAGACAGGTGGAGGCCGGAAGCCCGCCCCCACCCGTAGCCTGCGTCAGCGCAGGGCCGAGGGGGGGGCGGCCTGGGAGCAGGGGCGGGGAGGGGGTCCCCGGGCCCGGGTGTCGGGTGGTGCCCGCGAGGACAGGCGCAGGGCCCCGGCTGTGCCACCACCGACAGGAGGGAAGGGCAGGTTTGGGGAGTTGAGTCATGATACCGTCTTGGAATCTGGGGTTCTCAGGCGGGCGGCTGGGTAAAGGCAAGCGTGGGGCCAGAGAGAAGCAGGGGGGGTCCCGGGCAGACAACCGTGGGACGGGGCCAGGTCAGGGGAGGGCCGGCGCAGCGGGCAGTGGCGCTACGGGAGGCTGCACCTGGGGCCACGGCGAGCGCGAGCAGCAGCAGGCAGGGCCGCCCCCCTGCCGCCCTCAGCAGAGCCGCCGTCTGCCTCTGTGCCCCACGAGCACCTGCACGGGCAGAGCGCCAGCGGAGCAGAGCGGTAGGCCGACGCGTCTGCTTCCCGGCCCAGCCCGCAGGGATGGGACACAAGGCTGGGCCACGGGACGGGGCGGACACGGGAGGATCGGGGAGGCCAGCTATCGAGAACCTGCCCTGGCTCCCCGCCCCCTCGCCCCGTGAACCGCGCGCCCGGCCCCCCCGCTTCCTGGGCAGATGGAGGGGTGACTGGCGGGTCCCACCTCAGGGACAAAGGGGACGGCACTTCCGTAGGGGCAGGTACAGCCCAACATGTCAGCTGCGCTTTACTGAAAGGGACCTATTCTCCCTCAAACCCCGGGAGGAGCTTTTTAAGAAGAGGGTCCTTCCTTAGAAGGCAGACCTTCCCGTCACTGGATCACCCGGCGGTCACACGCAATTAGGTCTCCCCCGACACTCGCAGCCACGGGGCCTTAGCACAGGAGCCGGCGCAGCACAGAGCACACGAACGCCGCTGGTCTCGTGTCCCCGTAAGTCCGCAGTGGCTCCAGCACCACTCACCCGTCTCTTCTCCTCTCTCTCCTTCAGCAAGGTCTCTCTGTCCCCCAGCTTGACCACGGTCGGCAGCCCTGAAAAGCCAAGTCTGTGAGACGGGGCCCGGCCTCCACGCCGCCCACGCGGCCCTCGCGCCCCCTCGCTTCAACGGCCTCAACGTTAACTGTGACGCGGGAAGGCCTTGCCGCTCGTGATGGAAAGCCCAGAGGTCATAAGATAGGACAGGTCCCCTCAGTGTTTAAAATCTAATAATCTGCCAATAGTCAAGCCCAAACCCCCACTAAGTCGGAAGACACACAGTGAAACCGGAGGACAATCCCATAGGCTGTCTCCCGAGTGACAGACAACAAGCAGGGGTGGCCGGTGGCCTAGCCGCTGAAACGCCGGTCAAACGCAGGAGGTGTCCTCGACGGCCACAACCACAAATCTACAAGGCCGGCCCCCAGGGGCCACGGGGGCACCACTCCGGGACCCCTCCTCACGTAAAACCCCAGCGTCCTCTGACCCTGTCTCAGAACTTTTTAAAAAACACAGCCCCCCACCCACCACCCCAGAAGCTCCTTACAACGGGTCCCCAGAAGCAGCCAGGGGGACCCACCTTCATGATCTTCGAGCCGCACCCCGAGCTCGGGCAGGATGTCGTCCCGCAGGGCGTCGCTGAGCTGCAGGACCTCAGGGACTATGGACAAAGACAGCAGCTCAGTCAGACCAGACACGAGGCGCGCCCAGGACGCGGCGGACGGGCGCCTTCCTGAGTGCCGCAGAGGGAGCCCAGGCCTGGCACGAACGGGGCCGCTGCTAAGAGTGGCCACGGTCTGCGCCCTGCCCTAGGACGCCGATCAGAGGCAGGTGCTGTCTGAAGACACACAGGGGCTGGTCCCAGGGACTCTGAGCAGGGCAAGGTCAGGGCCGCCCCAAGCCAGGTGGGCAGCTGGCCCAGGGAAACTAGGTTTCCCTGAACAGAAAAGAGGCCCGGAGGGGCGCCCGGCGGGGGGCTCAGTCAGTTAAGCGTCTGACTTCGGCCCAGGTCAGGATCTCACGGTTCGTGGGTTCGAGCCCCGTGTCAGGATCCGTGCTGACAGATCGGACCCCGGAGCCTGCTTCCGATTCTGTGTCTCCCTCTCTCTCTGCCCCTCCCCTGCTCGTTCGTTCTCTCGCTCTCTCTCTCTTAAATATTAAAACAAAACAAAACAAACAAAACAAAACACAAGAAAAATAATAAACCACTCCAAACACCTGGCCAACTGGGAAGGCATCCGGGAGTGCTGAGCCCCTGCAGCCCGGCGCCATATTCCACACTCCAGGACCCAGGGACCCAAGGCCACCCGCACGTCCTGCAAAGGCTCCTTGCACTCTTCACATCGCAGTCAGGCCCGGGGCAGGCCCAGCGGTGACGAGTCTAGGCTCCCCCAGCTCCCCCATTTCCCCCCTTGTTCTCGTGGTGAAACGTGCTCCCGTCCACACGCTCCCCCGCCCTCCACACGTCCTCGGGACTCCACAAGATTCCAAGCCCCCACCAGCAAGAGCCGGAAACGGGCCTGGAGGTTGGGGCGGACCCCAGAGCTGCTGGCATTCTCGGAGATGCGGGAGGCCCAGCCGAGGGGTGCGGGAGGGCCGGAGGCCTGGGGGACAGGCACAGGTGCGGGTGACCCTGCCTCGAGCACCAGCTCCATCCACTGCGGGCACGCCGCTCCTGGCCAGGCCTCAGCCCACCCCCAGGCGTGGGCCAGAGTGAGCAGAGGGCCCGGGAAGTCCAGGAGGAGGTACAGAGCCCGCCGTCCCACTGGCTTTGAAGTGACGCCCCGAAGAAAGAGCACACACACCCCGACCCAGCAGACGGAGTGGGCAGGGGTGAGGTGGCCACCGACGTGGCCTTCAGACCTCAGTGGACGGTCCCTGCGGGTTCAGACGTTCTCAAACCTCCGTGTCAGTCTCTGTGAGTCCCAGAGGCAGAGCCAATGACCACAGGCTCGCTCCCTCCAGGCCGGGGACGGCGGCCTTTACGGTTCTGCGGCAGCGGTCGCAGGGCGAGCCCGGCGGCCAGAGGCCCTGTTCCCAGGAGGCTCAGTGCCGGGGATGAGGCGGCAGGGAGAAGCAGTCCGTCTGCCTTGGGGGAGAAGAGCGCCCCGCTCAGGAGCTCCGCCATGAGGACCTGACCTCCGTGAAGGACATTCAGCCGCAGTGAGAGCCCCGCGGGTCGGCTGGTACCTGGGACCAGCCGCCCGCCAGGCGGGGCCAACATTCACGTCTGTGAAGCGGGCACGTGCTGCCATCCCTGAGAGCTCACAGGGTCTGGTGGCGCCGGGACACTCTGTCGTTCACAGCCAGGTCCCAGACCGGATCAGCTCACGCTCCCAGAAGGCCGCCTGGCCCAGCCGCCACGCCCACCAAGTCCCGGGCTGGCCCAGCCCGCACCTGCGGAAATCAGCGCGGGAGCTGGGCTGTTACAGGCACGTCTGTCTCGCAAAAGGTCTAACGGTCACAGACCACAGAGCGAGGGTCTTCCGATGTCGGGACAGGCGTGCCGGGGCCCGGCCTCATCTCGCGGATGCACCACGGCCGGCGTCTGCCGAGTCCGCCGCCCTCCCCCGGCACCCGCCGGCACCCCGAGGCCCAAGTGGTTCTGCGTGCCCTGGCTGCACCCCCGTGAGAGCACCTGTGCGGGAAACCGCGCGCCGCCCCCCCACCCCTGCCCCCGCCCCCGTGCCGGCCCGGCGTGCCCACAGCCTGCACTCGCACCCCGCCTCGTCCCTCTCTGCCGCCCTGACCCTGGCCCACGGGCTCGCGCACTGCAGAAAGGGCAGGTGACGCACGGGCGGCGGTTCTGTGATCTCAGAGGACTTCCGAGGCCCCTGACCACGAGCACGGCTGCCCCCGGGGCAGATTCCCTCTTCCGGATGCCAGTCTGGAGAAAAGCCCTTTCAGCCTCCCCGGCACGGCTGATGGACCGACACCCTTCACGCTTGCTCCCTGCCCTTGCCCTTGCCCTTGCCCTGCCCTGGCACCGTGAGGACGGCGGACCCCGGGCCGGGCGCTGAGCCAAGCTGACCGGACCTGGAAGGAGAGCGAGCCAGTGCCCGCGCTCACCGCCACCAGCTGCCTGGCGGTGGTGGGGGGGGGGGTGGCTCTGCAGAGCTGAGGACAGCAGCCATCACCCCCACGCGAGACCTGCCCTGTGCACACAGCTCGGACCCCCCTGGCTGGCTTTCTCCTCCGCCCTCTTCTGAGTCACGTGCTGACCAGGGCCCGGGGTCCCACAAGTCGCCAAGGGAAGACGAATGGCCCAATGAGAGGCACAGGGGCGCAGGGCCAGAAGGGACTCCTCCCCACCCCCCCCCACCCCCCCAGAGAAGATGCACAGGTGGCCGAGAAGCCCCGGGAAAGGTGGTCGACATCAAGTGCCGTCGGGGAACCGTGCCCGTGAGAGGGTCCCTCCCCTGCTAGGAGGGCTGGAGGGTGGCCATCGCCTTCGTACAGCCAGGGGCAACGAGTGGCCGCGATGAGACATCGGAACTCCCCCCCGCCCCCCCCCCCCCCCACCCCCCGCAGCTGGCAGGAACAGGAAACCGCGCAGCCACTGCGGGACAGCTTGGTGGTTCTTACAAAGTCACACGTGCAGCAGCCACGGGACCCCCACGACTCCACTCCTAGGTCCGTCCCCAACCCAGACGCTTGTACCCACGTGTCCCAAGCAGCCACGAGGTGGGAACAGCCTGGAAGTCTGCCAGCAGCGGAACAGACACGGCGTGGCACATGCACTCGGGGGCGTTCCGTCCCGCCCGCACGAGGAACGCAGCCCCACACACCCTGCAACGTGGGGGACCCTCCGTGAGGCAAAAGAAGCCTCCGTGGCCGACGGGCGTGCGGGGCCAGGCCACCCCAGGCCATGGGGACAGAAGGCAGGCTGGTGGGGCCGGGGGCTCACGGGTCACGGCTGCTCCTGCGGCCGGTGGGAACGTGTGGGAACCAGAAGGAGGCTGAGCACGGTTGCACGACACGGGAAGCACGAAAGGCCAGCGGACTCGTTCACTTTAACGGCAGCTGGGTTTACTCGTGTGAATTTTGCCTAAGTTTTTTTTATTCTTAAAAAACAGGAAAAGTCTGGTTGGATACTTTTGAGGAATTCGATAAAGCATTCTTTAAAGAAAAAAATGGTTTTTTTTTGTAATTTTAGAGAGAGTGTGCAAGTTGAGGAGAGGGGCACAGACAGAGACAGTGACAGAGGATCCCAAGCAGGCTCCGCACTCAGCACAGGGCCCAACAGGGCCTCGATCCCACGACCCTAAGGTCACGGCCTGAGCCAAAATCAAGAGTCGGACGCCCAACCGACTGGGTCACCCAGGCGCCCCTCGATAAACCATTCTTAAACTAAACGTCTGGAAGCACCAGGTCTCCACAGCTAACATGACCTCATAAGAGAAGCAGAAAGGGGCCTTGCCTCCGGGGTGGCTGGGGACAGGCGGGAGGACGGGGCGCAGACAGCACGACGGCCGGGACTCGGGGAGAGGCCCCGCCGCACTGCCTGCAACGTCCCAGAGCGGAGCTGGGGCTCCGGGGCAGGGCGAGCTGCAGCCTGGCTGCCGAGCCTGGGGCTGGGGCGGGACCCGGACTGGGCAGGGCTGTCATGTGGAGAAGGGGTGCAGGGAGGGCGGGGCCGTGACTTGGGACAGCAGAGGCCGCCCTGAGCCCTGAGCGGCAGGGCAGCCGCAGGAGAGCCGCTCCCAAGGGTGCGACCACACAGGCTCGGCCCCCTGGCACCACTCTTCCAGGGAGGAGACGGCCCCACAGCCACTCGAGGGCCCAGAAAAGGCGGGCCTCCCTGGGTACAGCCCGGGGCACCCCGGCCAAGTGTGCCAGCCACAAGGACCTCGCGGCCCTGTCCACTCTAAGGGGCTCCGACAGCAGCAGATTCTAGAAAAAGAGGGTTTCTGTCGCGGTCCTCCGTGAATGAGCAACGGCTCAGAAGCATTTTGTACGAACCCAGAGCGAGACCCCCCCCCCCCCCGCCCCGCCGCCAGTGCGAACCCAGAGCCAAGACCCCTACCAGCACCTCCCTCGCGGGCCCCTCCTGGCATGGGGCTCAGAGTCCACGGAGCCCGGGCCCACAGGAAGGGGGCGTCCGTCGGGGCTGAAGGCAGAAGGAAAACGGGGGGCACGGAACAGGGAGGGCTCGGGAGGGGACACAAAAGGCCGTGGGAATCCCCCGAAGGACGAGCGAATGAACACGATGTGACAAGCACACAGGGGGTATTACCCAGCCTCAAAAAGGAGGGAGACTGACGCCGTGGCATCTGTTGGGACACAGATGGACCTGGAAGACGTCAATGACACCGAGTGATAGGTGCCGTCACCGAGGCACAAGGGCTGAGGATTCCACGTGTATGAGGTCCTCAGAGGCACCAAGTTCATAGAGAGCGAAGGTGCAACGGTGGGCACCACGGCCGGCACAGAGGACGGAGGTTAGCGTTTAATGGGACAGAGGGTCAGTTTGGGAGCATGGAAGGTTCTGGAGAGGATGGTGGGGACGGGTGATTAACAGCAGGAATGTGCCTAATGCCCCCTGAGCAGCACACCTGCACGTGGTTAAGACAATAAATTTTACATTACACACCTTTTACCAAAAATGAAAACACAAGGGGGAAACGGCTCTTGTCCCCCCCACCCCCACCCCGGGCCCCCCGCCGAGCTCTGACCACAGGCCCATCCCTGCTCTTCTGACTTCCCAATTTCCCAAGCCTCTCCTGGTCAGACACCCCCACACCCCATCCCTCCCGGCCAGGGCTGAGCTCTGGCCCTTTATTGGGGAAACTGTCTCCTACTCCTGTGTCAGGCGAGCGCCTGGACCTGGGAGACTTGGCCGAGTGAATGAACCAGGACCTACCCTGAGCCTCTCACTCTGTCTCCACGGCCAGCCCAAGGTGCTTGACAAACAAAAACTCAGCACTTGCTGCTGCTGTCGGGTCGGGAGGGAGATGGGGTAGGGACAAGGGTGATGCCGCCTTCGGCCCGGAAGGCTTTCCCCATCTGCGGACCGAGGTCCACAGGCCCCGGGTCTCTGGCTCACGGAAGGTTCCCTATCCGCAGGGCCCCAGGTCTGTGCGTCCCAGGTCATCGCCTCGGGTAGGATGACCTCTCTAGCCTCCTGAGCCTTAGGGTCGCACAGCGCAGCAGGTGGGGAAAGCAATATAGCATACACACAACGACCCCCGTCCTGACTGGCCACTTGGCCTTGTCCATCTACCAGAGCAACAAACGTAACAAGCAGGAAGAAGCGGCCGAGGAAAAGCAACACCGAACCATCCCCCAAGCCGGTCGACGGGCACCGCTCTCAGGGCCTCAGCAGGGACCCGGCTGGTCAGGGCTGCCGTGCTCAGCCTCCCACGGCCCTGGTTCCCCAGCACCTGCCAGGAAGGATGCCGTACAGCCCGGGGGGGGGAGGGGGGGGCAGTCGGGCAGAAATGCCCAGGCTGCGCGGCCCCCCGACAAGAACAGTCACCCCCAAACCCGAGACACCAGCACTGTCAATGCTGTCGGACAAGTCAGCACAGGACCTGAACGTCCCCCCATTTTTCAGCTGCTTTAAAACGGCGTGAGGGCCAGGTGTCAGAGACAGAGGACCCTGCTTATTCAACTGGTCCAAACGCCACGGCCCCGGCCTAAAGCCCTCTGCTCCCCACAAAAGCACCGTCAGATCCCAGCTCCTCCCCGAGGGGCCCGTGGCCTCGGCGGGGGGCCCTCCCACCCTCTTGCTCTGCCCTCCCCGGCACAGGCCCAGGCCTGCTCATTCCTCTTCACGGTGCTGCTTCCTCCAGAGGCTCCCTGGCCAGGCCACGCCGCTGGGCCCTCTGCCCGCCCCACCCCGCAGGACACCCTGCCAGGACCCGCTCTGCGGGGGTGGCGGCCAGATGAGCTCCAGGTGCGACTTCCCAGCACAGAAAGGCCTGGGGAGGCAGCACAGCACAAGAGGTGACAGGTGGCATCTCCGGTGAGCGAGTCCAGCATGACCCTGGCAAGGCTCAAACCTTCCCGCTTTCCTTTCCACTCCGTGAAATGCCAAGCCTTGAGCCAGGCAGGTGAGTGTGAGCTCAGCCTGGCAGCCCCAGGCCCCCGCTCACCATGCCAGCCCCTGGCCGTCGATTCGGCAAGGGCGGAGAGGCGACCCAGCCTGGCAGCTCCCGGGAGGCTCCGCCCTCACCCGGCTGTCCTGCCCCGCGGGGACACTTGGGAGCTAGAGACGACGTGGCTGTCACGACTGGGGGCGCCGTGCTAACCCCCGAGCTCGCCCCCGCCGGGCCAGGAGGAACCTCACCTTTCTGCTCTCGGGCGATCTTCCGCACGCCTTCTCGGAACTCCGACAACACCTGCAGGTAGGGCATGACCGTGGACTCGAGCTGCGGAGAGAACGATTTCGCTCAGAGACCAGCTCGGCCCGTACTTGAGGACAGGCTTCGGCACGCGCTACGGAGCCGGGCCGCCTGCACGCGGCCCGTGGCTCCGCTACCACGACCGGGGCCCCGTGTGGACGGCGGGAGCCGGGGCCCGGCAGAGAGCCTCCCCTCCAGTCCGGCCGGACGGGCTCCACAAGCCGCACCGCTCAACCACTCGAGGGAGCAGCTCCGTCCCAGGCCAGACACACGCTTGTTAAGAAACACCCGTGTTCACAGCGAAACGGTTCGACCCAGGTGAGTCTGCAAGATGGGCTGCCTTCGGAGAGGCCGCCGCCGTCCCCCTGGGCTGGGACCTGCGGCCACACGCGCTCCTGTGCGAGGCCAGCCAGCGCCTCTGAGAACCGTCCACCATCCACACGCACTCGCACCCGCTCCACGGCGCACTCCCCGCAGCACCACGGAGGCAGCCACGGAACGCAAAGACCGCCAAGGAAGGGAAGCCGACGACGGCAGAACCGGAACCAAAGAAACAGTGATTTTATCAAAACCGCTTCCGTTACAGCTTTCCTATTTTTCTAGCAGGCTTTTGAGCAACGTCTCTCCCTGCCTCCTCATTAAGTCATTCGGCGGCTCGGTAACCCAAGCAATGACCAGTAAACGCAGAAGCTGGCTAGGCCTCTCCAGGCCCATTCCCGCACCCGGGCTGGGGCGTGGCCGTCCTGCAGGGGAGGGGCCGGGCTTCTGGGGTTTAGGTCTTTATCTCCACCAGGCTGAGGCAGCTGTGGTGAGCCTCAGGGCACAGGGGCAGGGGCCTCAGCCAGCATGCCTGGGGGTGCGTCTGGAGGAGGCGGGCCCCAGCGGTCCTCCCTGCTCCCACAACTCAGGTTTGGAGCAGGTGCACACCCTTCAAGTGCTGTAAAGTGCAGGCCCCGCCCTGTGGCCTGGCAGCTCACCTGGCTTGTTCCCTGGGGCTGCTTATCCCAAAGGGCCCGCTGAGGTCACTTGGAAAGGCTCCCACACCACCACCGCATTTAGAAGTATCTTTAAGGGGCGCCTGGGTGGCTCAGTCGGTTAGGCGTCCGACTTCCGCTCAGGTCATGATCTCGCGGCTTGTGGGTTCAAGCCCCGCGTCGGGCTCTGGGCTGACAGCTCAGAACCTGGAGCCTTCTTCAGATTCTGTGTCTCCCTCTCCCCCTGCCCTCCCCTGCTCGTGCGTGCGCGCGCGCTCTCTCTCTCTCTCTCTCTCTCTCTCTCTCTGTCTCTCAAAAAAAAAAATAAACACTAAAAACTTTTAAAAAAAAAGTATTTTTAAGTTCGAAAGCGGATGGTCTCTAATGTAGGAAGTTTTTTTTTTTCCCCTGGGAAATAAAATCTGGTATCACTGACACAAGAGAACGAAGCAGCTTGTAGGTTTCCTTTTCTGAAAAGCGCCAAAAAAGATGGAGGCCCGGGGCTCAGGCAGGCCTTCTGAACTCAATTCTCGGGGAAACACCTCCAAGCTCCCCCTGAAGGACAGAGTTTTCACACCAGCCGCTATCACGAAACAATCTTAAAGAGGTTTTGCCCTTCCGCCCTGTACTTGGTTCCTCTTTTCATTTAAGTTATATTTAAATATCTACACACGCGTTCCAATCAAACCACAGGGATCATTCCGGAGCAGGGGTGGGGCGTGGAAGCAGTTCTGACATGAGCCTGAAGGCACACACTCCAGGAGAGTCAGTCACCACGCAGCGGCTCCGGGCCACAAGGGTGACACCAGCTGCTTCTGCTGAACCTTCTCCCCATCAGACGCGCGGACCAGTGTGGGATCTGATCCACACGAGCAAGGACGTGAGCGCCTGTGAACCCGGGCCGTGTGGCTGCGGCTTCTCCAGAGACTGTCCCAGCTAGCCTGCTCTCCCGGGACCACCTCACACACCACGGCAGCGCGGTTCCCTGACAAACGGCAAACGGCCGGGAGCAAGGCCCTGGCTGCCCCTGCACACGCACTGGGGTAGCTGACTGCTCAATTCTCCCAGCCAGGCCCAGGCGTGACCCGGGGCTCAGTCCGGAAGGTCCAGCGCAGGTGGGACCTAACGTGGGTCTCCAAATGTCCACAGGCTCGGCCAAGGAGGGGGAACAAGGAAGGCACGGAGCAGGTGTGGAGGGTGAGAGTGTGCTCCTCTGGATGGGCACACTTCCCGGGGGTGGGGCGACCCAAGGGAGGGGGGCTTCTCTGTGCCAGGTGCACTTATACTCACATTTAGGCTGCTCCCAGGTCCTCTGACCGGGAATCCCAGGGAGCTTTCCTCTTCTATGGCCCCAAAGACCTGGAAGAGAAACAGACGTGCGGGAGCGTGTAAAGAGGTCCCGAGAGGCGGCCCACAGAGATCGGGTCCAGGAAACACGCTGCTGCAGATGGGTAGGGGAGGCGGTGCAGACGGCCTCACTGGGTGGAGGGAGATGCCAGGCCCGAGGGTGCCCCCCTCCCCTGCCCTCTCCGGCCCGCTCTCGGTGAGGCCACTGGGCAAGAGGGGGCCGGAAGGGCAAGGAGGCCGACCCCAGAACGTGTGAGCACGAAGGGCAGCTGCACGCAAGTGCTTTCTGAGGCGCAGGAGCGCAGCGGGAGCGAAGGACGGGACAGGTCTCAGCTTCCGAACCCCACGATTCTCTGTGCCGCCCGGGGCCTGACCGCCTGCGTGCACATAGCCCGGCGAGCACACGGCGGCCTGCGCCTCCAGGGAGCCGCCTACCTTGAGCATGTGGGTGAGGTACCGAGCGATGCTTTCCAGCAGAGCCCGGTTGGGCCTCCTCCTCGCGGCCTTCCGGGCCGCCATGTAGAGGTTGCACTGGCCGACCAGAGCCCGCATCTCTTCCAGGACCGTGCGCGTGTCGACGTTATCACAGAGGGCCTCGTGCACTGCCGTCTTCTTGTCGTAAAAGCTGAGTTAAGAGGAGGCAGGAACGTCAGCCGATGGACACACTGCCAAGAACCCCCGCGGGGGCAGCGCACCCCGGGCGCGGTTTGGCACACACGGGAGCGACGGCTGCCCGGCCCCAGAGGCACGTCTCCCTCCTACCTCTTGTTCAGCTCCGACTCTTCGTCTTCCCACTTTTCAAACCGACCGGTTATGTCAACAGGAGCTCGGAGGATGTCTTTCACATTTAAGAAAAACTCCTAAAGTCAGAAAGTTCCGTTTAATGGCATTTAGAAACCTCTGCCCTCCGGGAAAGCGCCGAGGAGAGGCTGTTGGAGGGAAGCACATCTCCTTCAGGTATGATCTGGGGAGCCACGGCACGCCGGCACCACCCCAGGGCTGGCCGAGACGGGGAAAGGTTTTCCTTGGAGATGGAAACGCGTCCCGGTGTTAGCCTGAGACGCTAGTCCGGCCGACGCCACGGGTCCGAGCGAAACGTGCCGCACGGAGACGAGACGCACGAGCGCTCCTGACGCCAGCGGGCGCCAGGGCTTTCGGGAAGGGGGCACGGGGCTGGGCGGCCCCGGGCGAGGCTGCTCTCGCCAGTCTCCGGTCTTCCACCGGGGGCGAGGGGGGGCGGCCGCGGTCCCGCCGCGGCTGAGCCGAGGCGTCCCCGCCCCGGGGGAGGTGGGCACTCACGTTCATGAACTTCTCGTACTGAAGCGCGGACTCCATGGTGTTGCTCGAGTAGTCCAGCGTGTCCTTCCACGAGTGCATGAGGAAGGCCAGCCGCAGCTGCCGCGCTGGGGGAGGAGACGGCACAGCGGTCCCCCCACCCTCCCGAGCAGCCACCGCCGTCGCGCATCCAACAAGAGGGGCGCTCGGGTCTCTGGGAGAGGCCAAGCTCTTACCTGAGTGCTTCTGCAAGGCGTCTTTGATGGTGATGAAGTTCTTGAGCGATTTGGACATCTTGCAGCCCGCAATGGTCAGGTGGCCCGTGTGGAGGAAATAGCGGACCCAGCAGTCGTTGTCGAAGTAGGCCTGCTCGGGGGGGTGGGGGCGGAGGGGGCAAGGTCGGGCACACGAGGCAGCTGCTGGCAGGGGCAGGGGCACGCTCCGTGAGCACTCTGTGCCCCCCGCGATGCAGAACACGGGGGGCTGCCTTTTCCAGCTGGGGAACGGGGGCCCAAGGGACGGCCCTGGACCAACGATGCAAGAGGTAACCACCGCGACCACCCCAGGCCTGTCTGTTGTCCAAGGTCAGGCTGTTCAGGTGGGAAATCGGACCCGACAACTAGGGTTCAAATTCCACCGGCAAGACCCTGATGTGGAAATCAGGCTCCACGCAGCACCCCGCTGGCCGTGCCCTCGGCTCCTTCCTCCCCCGCAGGGAGAACTCGAGGCCCCCCAGCCGGAACAGCAACCCCGGCCTCTGCCCACCTCTGACTGGGCCAGCTCGTTGTCGTGGTGGGGGAACCGGAGGTCGAAGCCCCCTCCGTGAATGTCCATCGAGGCTCCCAGGAGAGCGCTTGCCATGGCCGAGCACTCGATGTGCCATCCCGGACGCCCCTAGGGACCGAGATGACCCGGTGACCGATGGCCAACCCTCTGCGTCCGGGCCTTCAGTTACCCCAGCGTTCATGAGCCTCCAAATCTCTGGGCCTTACTGGAACAGGGGTTATGTTCCACACGTGAAAAACTCAGGGGAGCCCACGGCAGGCCATGGAGGCCAAGTAAGACTCATGTAACCCCCAGAGCCGCCCAGCACTCGACCAGAAGCAGATGTCTACACCCCTCCCGCAGCCTTGGGCCAGGGGCACTGTTGTCACAGGGGACATCAGACAGTGGACTCATCTCCAGGAGCGGGTAACACTCAGAATCAAAGGCCCCCAGGACACAGGGGCCACGGAGGTCGTCCAATCCTCCGGGAAGGAGTCCCAAAAGGGACGTCTCGTGCCCCAAGGCCCACGAGGCTCTGTGGCATCTGGGTCCCCGCCAGCAACCAGGTCCCGCCGTCACCGCAGCCCCACCCCTTCCCAGGGGCCCACCTTTCCCCACGGGCACGGCCAGGATGGCTCGCCGGGCTTGGAGGCTTTCCACAGAGCGAAGTCATTGGGGGACCGCTTCTCACTCAGGCGGTCTGCCGAGACACTCAGGTCACCTGTGGATACGAGGGAAGCAGCTCACCCGGTGCTGCCCAGCGGGCGGACCAGTGTCGCTGCGGGGCCCCCGCTGGGAGCGGCTGGCCGACGCTTCTGGTTTGCGCGGCTTCCTCAGCCAGTGCTGCGGCTTCACGGCAAGACTTCAGTGCTGCCCCGCGGTTTGAGGGCGACCACCTGGGACCGGACCACGCCTGCCACTTCCTCAGACCCTCCTCCCCGCCTTCCCCTCACGGCCATGGCCCGGAGCCAGGGTGAGCCACGGGGCTCCAGACTGAGGGGTGAGGCCGTGGCGTGGTGGCAGCCCTCGGTGGGGCGGGCTCGTCTCGGCGGCCCGCACGGCTCCCGGTTCTGGGAGGTCTGAGAACCAGCCAACCCGCTCTGTGCGGCTCCTTGGCCCTCCAGCTCGGCCCCATAGATGGCGAAGCGGGACGTCACCACTCCTCCTGGCCGAGCTGGGCTCCCAGACGCGGCCCCCCAGGAGAAAGCCGCGGCCAGTCACGGCCGGGCCCCCAGGGGCAGGCCAGCCTGCGGTGGGAGCAACGGGAAAGGACAACGCCATCACCCCGGGACACTTCCCTGGGCCACACGCAGGAGCCGTGGCGCCCATGGACCCACCGGCTGCCGAGAGAACGAACGAACGCCTGCGGTCAGTCCCCCTCACAGGGGGGCCAGGTGAGCGGGGCCAGCGCGGGGCATGGTCCCGGGGCTCCGTGCGTGGTCTCCACGCCGCCTCGTCCTGGGTGCTGTCGCCCCCCCATGGACAACAGCGGAACAGGAACGACAGACTCCTCCCGGGGCCCACAGTTGCAGACACGGCCGACCTCAAAGACCGCCACCGTTCAAGCAACAGGGCAGGTGACCCGAGAACAGCCGAGGGAGAGCGCGCGCAGGGTATTTTTACGACAGAGCTGACGCCTATGACACGGGCACTATAAGTAGAATACTTGGAAACTACGAGAAAACCTGGAAAACAACGCCACGGTCACAGACGAAGGCTGACAGGTACTGTCAGTTTCCAGGTGCCCCCGTGTACAGGTTTCTGGGTTGTTTTAGTCTCTGCAAACAAACACACATCCACACACAGCAGGACAGACTCCACCCCGGTCTCATGTCTCTTTCTCACTGAGCCAGTCACCACATCACACCAGCCGCTCAAAGACGATGTGACGAGCTGTCATGACACCCCTCTGGCCAGCCTGTATTTAGCCGACAGCGTGCATCCAGGCTTTTAATTTTCACGATAACGAACACATTTACTATGAACGTACCTGACTTTTCAGAAAATTTTTTGGAAAGTTCTGGAACAGAGGACCCCCTTTCGCACACACCCCTCCCCACGCCCTTCGCCAAGTGCCACTTTGGGGGACACCTGATAGTTGCTCTAGACTCTTCAAGAGGAGTAAGTCCCACGACCCCTGCTACTCTCCTGGTGTCCTTTCTCGTCTCCCTCCTGAGGCACCCAAAGTGACGCCAGGCACAGCTGGTTCGTGCCTTCTGCCTCCCCGATGCCCCGCACCCCGAGATGGCTCCAGGCCCCTTCTCCACCGGAGCCCCGCATCCCAGCGTCCACGCAGTGAGGAGCCTCGTGCCGTCAGCACAGCCAGGGAAGCGGCACTGTCCCCGAAGGAGGGCGTGACCCCCCTCGTCCCTTTATATTCGCTGTCGGATCGACTACTTTGGCCCCCGGAACACAGAGATTCTGACGTCAGTCCGGGAAAAAAGACCCAAGAACACGTGACATTTAAGACCCCAGGGCGCCTGGCTCAGTCGGATGAGCACGAGACTCTTGATCTCGGGGTCGTGAGTTCAAGCCTCGTGTTGGACGTAGAGGTTACTGGAAAGGACAAAAGAGAAAAGAGGAGAAGAGAAAGCAGAAAGAAAAAGAACGCAGCTGGGGCACATGGTGCGGGGTCCCGAGCGCGGCGGGCCCCTCCCGTCTCCGGGGCTCTCCCTGCCCCGACTGGAGGCCGCCCCTGGCCGCGCTGGGCCGAGCGGCGCGGTCCCGTCCTCCCGGGCTCTCGCAGACGCCACCGTCTCTGGTCCCGGGCGGCCCTGTCCGGACGTATTTTCGAATCTTCTGTGTTTATTCATTGGTCCCGCTAGCGGGTTTTCTGTATCGCGAATCCTTGCGAAGAACCCGCCGTTGCAGGCACCTCTCCTTTGGTGTTTTGCTGCTCCTTCGGGGACTTTTCTGGCAGCTGGCCCCACTCGTTGCCGTCTGCGTTTTTTCACAACCACACATAACACGTCGGGCGGCCCGGAACTGGCGCGTGAGCTCCCCCAGACCGGGGGGGGGACCGTGCGGCCCTCCCGTGGCTGTTCAGTTCCAAACCCGGAGTGACCTCCGCTGCGGCTCTGGTGCGACTTCAAACAGGTCCGGACGTCCCCTCGGGGCGGGTGTCCAGCTCGGCGCGCCATGGGCAGAAGCTGTGGTCCTCGTGAGGAGCAACCCCTTCTGCGGCCGGGCGTGGGTCCCACGCGGGCTTACGGGAGGGCCCTGCCCTCATTCGCGTGTGCGAAGGCCCGTCTGCTAGACGAAGCCCCGCTGCCCGCGTACCCCGACCCCTCTGCGTCTTGGGGGCCTCGGCCCGTCTGAGCAACCCGTGCGTGGGGCGTGCCCGGCACCTCCCGTGCACACCAGGGTGCGTCCCTGATGCCGCAGGGATGCGGGGGCCCCGCTGCCGGTCCACCCAAGTCTGTGACCATCCTCTGAGGACACGGGTGCCGCAGCATCGTGACGGGACCTCCTTTACTCTGCAGGATGTCTTCAGCGATCCTCGGGGTGGCCGGGCAGCTCAGGGGGCTGAGCGTCTGACTCCTGGATTTGGTTCGGGTCCCGATCTCATGGTTCATGAGTTCCAGCCCCAAGTCAGGCTCTTCTCCCTCTGCCCCCTCGCCCCCGCTCGCGTGTGTGCACAGAGGCCTTCTGTCTCTCTCTTTCCCTCTCAAATAAAAAACTTAAAAAAGAGAAAAAAAAGAGAGAGGAACCAGGCATTCTGAGGTGCCGCCCAGAATCGGAACATGCCCACAAAGACCTGACCTGGCAATTCTTGCCCCGCGTTCCTGCCTTGCTTGTCCCGGGGCACCTTTAAGACAGCTGCGCAGAGCTGAGCCCACGGGAAGCGGTGACCGCCACCCCAACCGCCTGACGAGGACCAGGGTCCCGCTTTGCCGCTGTCTCCCGTTCCCCCGGGACAGAGGGCCACTCCTCCCCCGGCTCACTGTGTGCGACCAGAACCCGTAAGGGCCAACTCTCGGGACCGTACTTCCTCTGGCGTGGGTGTGCTGAAACCATAGCCTCAATCCAAACAGCCCTGGGGTTTCCACTTTCCCAAAGGCAGGAGCTCAGATGCCAAGGGGGCCACCTGCTGACCCTGGTTGGGGGGGGGGTGGGGGGGAAGGGAGTGGCTTCTGCCCCCTCATTCACCAGGTCGCAACCTGCATATTCGTGACACATCGGCACTGGGCGTCCCACACCGGCACGCAGGGCATCCCACAAGCTGCCCTGACCCTCCAGATCCAGGCCCGGGGTCCGCTACGCTTTTTGAGATGGTGTTGGATACGCTCGCTTTTTTGTTTCTTGCGGAAAACCCCCCAAACTCCTTGGGCAACAAGGCACAGCCCCCAGGCGCCCGGGTGAGGCAGGCTGGGGGCGGGGGCGAGGCCTGGGCTTGAACCCCCTCACCCGGCCCCGTTTACCTTCCCCTTCCTGCAGGGCTTTCTGGTCCCCAACGGCCTCGGGCACCAGCTTCCCGTAGGAGTGTCTCTCGCTGGAAGCAAACTTCACGGTGTCAAAGTAGACGGACCCATTGGAAACGTAGCTGGAAAATAAGAACCAGGCTGTGGGAAAGTGGACAGACCTGCGGACAGCCCGGGCGCCTCGCAGGAGCACAACCTGCAAAGCCAAAGGGCTGCACGGGCCGCAGGCCTCTTAAAACTCTGCTCTGCCCACTGCGTCCAGCGTGGCCTCGGCCGTCCTGCGGCCCCGTGATGTAGCTACTCGCAACCACGGCCGCCGTGCAGGCCGAGCGGGCCCGACACGCACGCCTCGTCACGGAGGCCAACTCCTCACTCTCAGGACGGCGTGTCCCCACGCAGTCCCTCCGCCTCGCAGCCCTGGACCACACAGCTCCCGCCCTGCCCCTCGCCTTGGTGACGGCACGGTCCCGGGTGCCCTGCCCTCGCTCGGTCCACCTTCCACCCGCCTGCACGGCCCCGCCAAGGCTCTCTGCCTCTCAGCAGCCCTCCACGTTATTCCAGCCCGGAATGATCTGTCTTCTCTCACCTTGGCCTCGCCCACGGCACTCAGTCTGGCACACGACCCCCTGTCGCCCTGCAGGGACCCTGCCAGGTAGGGGACAGGGGAGGCGTCACCAGCTCCAGAGAGCCTGTGCTACTCCGGGCCCCACACCAGGTCTTGTGCTCTCCTCGTTCCGCTCGGTGGTGCCTCATCTCGCCCGAGAGGCGGGGACGGAATCTCCCAGAGCAGGGGCGCAGGGGAGGGCGCCCCCCTCCCCCCGCGCGGCAGACCCCACGCCCCCAGTTACGCTTCTGGGCGTCGGTGATTCTCGACAGCGCTAACTTCAGAGACACAGACGGTGTTTCGCGGGTCAGGTGGTGCCGAGAGGGCAGACCAGGGTCACCACCGAGGCTGAGGACCTCGAGGAAACACGCGTCCCTGGGAGGTGACTCATGGACAAGGGGTCTCACGCCGTGCGGCGGAAACCACGCCTCCACGCTCACCAGCCCGGCCCCGTGCTCGCGGACTTAGCCGTGGGCTCGCTGGCAGCCCTCAGGCGGGCGCTCTCTACGGCACGCGCATCCTTGCCGCGGCCCCGACGCTGAGGACTCAGCGGCACCGAGGAGCGAGGCTGCCGGGAGGGTCGGCATGACACGGGGGCAGTTGCTCCCGCGGTGAGGTCATGGGCTCGGCCGTGTCCCCCCCAATTCCTGTGTGTCAGTGCTAGCTCGCAGCCCCCCAGAACAGGACAGTGTTTGGAGACGGGGTCTTTGCAGAGGCGAAGCGAGGTCACCAGGGGGAGCCTCAACCCTGCATGACTCCTACGCAGCGTCTGCGTCAGAGGAGGTGACGAGGACACAAAAGGAGCCCCAGCAGCCCGTGTGCAGAGTGACAAGTATGTGCCAAGGCAGCGAGAGGGCCGCCATCTGCCAGCCGAGGCCAGGGGCCGGGACAGAGCCTGCCCTCGCGGCCTGCGGAGGAACGACCCTGCCCTGTGCCGTCCGGAGCCAGGGGCTTGCTGGCCGCAGCCCCACAGCACCACGAGCTCCCCTCCCTGCCGCCTTCCCTGCACAGCCTTCCCGGAATGCCGTGCTCCCACGGGGAGGGCCCCGAGCTTACCCGTAGCCGTTGTCCACGATCTTCTGGACAAAGTTCACGATCTCCGGCACATATTCACTCACCCGGGTCAGGACGTCCGGAGGGAGAACCTGGGGGTGAGAAGAACAAGTGACCCTCTTCCTTCTGGAACAGCAGCCTCGGACAGCACGCTCCAGGAAGCACCAGCACCAAATGCAGGCCAAGAAGGCCCGCAGGCCCCCAGCCTGCACTTTAGACCTGACTGAAGACGGTCGGGATCGCGATCATCGGGCCCCGATGAGAGAGCAAGGGCAGGACAGCTGGCAACACTTACGTTCAGGGTTTCCATGTCTCTGTGGAATTCTTCTTCCCAGAACTTGGGCAGTTTGGAGAAAATAGAATTGTCCGTAACTTCGCTGCCCAGTGTGGAGTCCAGCCAGTCAGAGAGCAAATCTTTTGCTTCTTCCAACAACACCTGTGGACAAAGAACAGCATCCACACACGTGTACGAGCTTTATGGGACTGTATCTCGTGCAGTTGGTCCGCACCGAGACCTCGAATTCAAGGATGTGCCATGCAAAGCCACGTCCACGATGAGCCGCCATCTCCGTGAGACCGCGGTGCTCGTGTAAACGACTCAGCACGGGGACAGACACCAGACTCCCTAAGTGGGAGGTTCCAAGACGCAGCACATTCAGGAGGTCCGACTACTGTGGTCACAGGGTTGGGGTGGCCGTGGGGACAAGCGGGGCCGCTGCTGCCACGGGGCGGGGCGGGGCAGGACCAGGCACGGTGCGGTCGTCCACAGCCAGGGCACGGAGATGGCACAGCCCCGTCCCGGAGGGAGGCCTCTCGGCCAGGGCGCCCTGACCGCCAGATGCCATCAACTGAAGACAGCAGGCCCACGTCACGGGCAACAGCGCAGTGCCGGTACGAGACGTGTCCTGTCACCGCAGCACTCCCGTCAGACAGGAGGAATGTCCATCTGTGATGGGAGGTGAGTGTCGTGGCCGTGGCCTGAGCCATGCAGGCCGGGGGGACCCTGAGGTCCTGCTCTGGAGGAAACCAGCGCCTTTGGCATCTTAACTGGAGCAGTGACAGGGATGTGGGGACAGGCAGGCGGTCTGCAGTCCGCCAGTGGGGGCAACGGGGCCAAGAACAAAGGGTGCAGAAAGTTCAGGAAAAGTAGACATGGAAGACACAGAGAGGACACGCAGGGAGGCACGCTTGTACCATGATGTGGACAGGAAAGGCGCAGCTAGGGGCTCCCGCTAGGCTCCCACCTGGAACACACCTGCTACCTGCTGCCGGGCTGGCGGGCGGTGACAGGGCCCCAGCAGGACGCTCGGCCCCACGGCCACCACGCCGGGCGCCAGGGAGGCACAGTCCAGAGGCGTGGGCTCGCTTGAGACTGAACCCCGCTCACGGCACCTGGCACGGGGCCCGGCCCCCAGCCTGGTCACCTCCCCGCCCGTCCCCTCACAGCCGGGAACCTCACGGCTGGCCATCGAGGAAACACGACCGGGCACGCCAAGAGGCAGAGAACGACGTGAAGACACAGGGCGGCTGGCAGACCCGGGGGTCAAACTACTGGGATGAATACGCTCAGGGCTCCGATGGATGCGGCCGACCACGCGCAGGAACAGAGGGCCAAGGTGAGCAGAGAGAAGGAAGTCCTGAGAGAACGGGCAGGAGACGTCGGGGATCCACCACAGCGTGACAGAAACAAAGACTGTCCTTGTGGGGTCATCGGGAGACTGGACGCGGCCGGCGGAAGAATCTCGGGGCTTGAGGACAACAGAAGAGAAACCCCCAAAACTGAACATGAGAAAGGCTTCCTTCTCACAGAGTGAACAAAACCGAACAGGGTAGCCGAGGCCCCGGGCCCACCACAGACGTGCCACACGTGCGTCACGGGGACAGCAGAGGGAAAGGGAGGGAGAAACGTCGGACTCCCGAGCGAGTGAGAGCGCCCCACTCGTGTCGGACCCTAACCGCAGGCGCACGGAGCCCCCGGGACGTCGGGCAGGAGAAACACCGGAACGCCGCACCCAGGCACGCCGAGCTCGGGCCGCACCCCATCAAAGCTGATGCAATCCTGAAAGAAGCCGGAGGAAAACACCTCGTCGGTAGATGAGCAGAGGCGAGCACTGCGCCCGACTTGTCCTCACACTCCGTGCAAGCAAAGAAGGACGGGGATATTTAAGTGCTAAGACAAAACGCTTGCCACCCGGGAATTCTGTGCCCTGTGACGTTGGCCTGCAAAAGCAAAGGGAAACCAAACTCTTAGGGAAACAAAAACCAAGGGAACGTGTTGCTGGCAGACCTGCTTTGCAAGAAATGTCCAAAGAAGCTCTTTAGAGAGGCCAAAAGTAACAGAGGTTGGAAGCTTGGGTCTACATAAAGTAAGAAAGAACATCGCGGGAAGAATTAAGTGCACATAAAATAAAAGCAATTTATGATTATTTATTTTCTAGAGAGGGGAGAGAAAGAGCATGCACGTGAACAGGGGAGGGGCAGAGAAAGGGAGAGAGAGAATCCCAAGCAGGCTCCAAGCAGTCAGCGCAGAGCCAGACGTGGGGCTCGATCCCACGACCCTGGGATCACGATCCGAGCCAAAATCACGAGTCGGACTGCTCAACCGACGGAGTCGCCCAGGTGCCCCAGAACTTCTATTTCTCTTAACTGATCCAACAGAGAACAGCTTGTTCAAAATGATGGCAGTGGGAATGCATCGACCTGCACACTTACGTACCCGTTTAAGTAGACACAACGCCCTCTGTGTTTCCAGACAGCTAAGACAAGTGACGGCCACGACACAAGGGCGGGAAGCAGGAACTAGGGTCATCTCGTTATTGTAGGGCACTCCTACGACCACGAAGGGCACAGTGTTTTTGAAAGTGGGATTAGTCACAAGTGTATATTGCAAACTCTAAGGCAACCACTGAAAATCAAGTGTTAGATATGCGGTAAAAGGAGAGAAAGCAGAATCATGTGAAATGCTCACTCAAAACCACAAAAGACAGACAAGGAGTGGAAGACGAAACAGGAACAAAGAACGAGGGCAACAAGAGAAAACAACAGTGTGGATAAGAACCCAACTACCTCAACATCACTTTGAATGTCAATGGTCTAAAGGCACCAATTAAAAGAGATCATCAGAGTGAATCAAAATCCAAGACCCAACTCGCAGTTGTCCACAAGGAATCCACTTTAAGTACAAAGACACGTACAAATCAAAAGTAAATGGATGGTGGAAATGCACTGCGCGACCACGGTGCAAATCAGTGAAATAAAGCAGGAGTAGCTCCCTTCAGACAAAGCAGACTTCGAAGCCAGGAGAGTCGTCAGGTATAGAGAAGGATGTGGCAGGACGAACGGGTCAGTTCTACAGGACAACCGTGCTTACGTGTGCGGGCCCAGGGCAGGGCGTCAGACCACATGAGGCAGAAGCAAGCAGAAGTGCGAGGAGAAACAGATGAACTCGCAGAGGTGGTTGGGGACTTCAACACGCCTCCCTCCGAAGGGGACGGACCCAGCAGTAGGAGATGGGTAAGGAGGCGGATGAACTCAACATGACCATCAGTCGGCTGGACCCAATGCACGTCCACAGACCACTTCGTCCGACAGCAGGCAGAACACGCAGCGTTCACCAACACAGACCACAGGCTGGGCTATAAAACACGCCTGAACAAATTCAAAAGAACGGAAATCATACACCGTGTCTGCTCTCGGACCACTGTGCAACTGAACTAGAAACCAGTAAGAGAAAGAGAGCTGGAAAACCCCACAATACATGGGGATCAAAGAACGCATTTCTAAAGAACACACGGGCCAAAGAAGGTTATCCCAAGAAAACATTAAAAGTCTTGAACTAGGGGCACCTGGGGGGCTCAGTCGGTTGAACGTCCGACTTCAGCTCAGGTTACGATCTCACGGTTTGTGGGCTGGAGCCCTGCTTCGGGCTCTGTGCTGACAGCTCGGATCCTGGAGCCTGCTTCAGATTCCGTGTCTCCCTCTCTCTGTCCCTCCCCCACTCATGCTTTGTCTCACACTGTTTCTCAAAAATAAATAAATGTAAAAAAAAATTTTCTTAAATAAATAAAAAGTTTCTGAGCTAAATGAAAACGAAAACACAGTGTACCAAAATTTGTGAAATACGGCAAAAGCAGTGCTTAGAGGACATTTGTAACACTAGGCGCATAGATCAGAGAAGAAAAAGAGGTCTAAAATTAATCATCTACACTTCCACCTAACAAACTAGAAAAAGAAGAACAAATTAAGTCCAAAGTGGAAAAAAGAAAAAATAAAAATTAAAGCAGAACACGGGAACTCCATACAGAAAACATCCACGAAACCAAAAACTAGTTCTTTGGGGAAATGAATAAAACTGATATGCCTCTAGCCAAGCTGCTTAAGAAAAAAGAGAGAAGACGATACTAGTACTCAAAGCGAAAGAGGAACATTACTACAGACCCCATGAAAACTAAAAGCATAAGAAAGTAACACTGTATACAACCCTGTGCCCCCAAACTTGAAACCTGGACTAATGGACCGATTCTTTGAAAGACAGAAGTTGCCAAAACTCACCCAAGATGATCCACACAATACGAAAAAAGCCTGTATCCTATGTCTATTAAAGAGATTTAATCAATAATTTGTAACTTTCCAAAACAGACATCACCCAGGCCAGGTGGGTTCACTGGTGAATTTTATCAAACATCGAAGGAACAAGTTATACCAATTTTCTAGAGGTTTTCAGACAAAAGCAGCAGAAAGACTGCTTCCTAACTCATTCCACGAGGACAGCATTACCCTAACGCCAAACACAGACAAAGACATTGCAAGAAAAGAAAACTGCAGACCAATATCTCTCATGGACATAGATGCAAAAATCCTTAATAAAATATTAGTGGGGCGCCTGGGTGGCTCAGTTGGTTAAGCATCTGACGTCAGCTCGGGTCACAATCTCACGGTTCTTGGGTTCAAGCCCCGAGTCGGGCTCTGGGCTGACGGCTCAGAGCCTGGAGCCCGCTTTGAGTTCTGTGTCTCCCTCTCTCTCTGCCCCTCCCCCACCGGTTCTCTTCCCTCTCTCTAAAGAGCATTTAAAAAAAAAAAAAAAAACAAAGAAAAAGGAAAGGAAGTGGTGTGCCGACGGCTGAACTTTAAGATCACAAAGTTCTGCTCTAGGAAAACCACAGTCAAGAACACGAAAAGACGAGCCTCAGACTAGGAGAAACTACTTGCCAAAGACACAACTGATAAAGGGCTCTTATCCGAAATGTTCACACTCAACAGTAAGAAAACAAACAACTAGAAGACTGAGTCAAAGACCTCAACAGGCCCCTCGCCAAAGAGGCTCAGATGGCAAACAGGGAAGGACGTGGAAAGGTGCTCCCCACCGATGCCGTCGGGGGAACGCAAACCCCAACAGTGAGATACCATCACACGCCTGTCAGAAGGGCCCAAATACACACACACACTCCATGCTGGGGAGTCAGAACAGCAAGGACTCCCTCTTGCTGGGGTCGGGGGCGGAGCAGCCACTCTGGAGGACAGTGTGCTGGTTTCTTGCAAAACGGAGCATGCTCCTAGGATCCAGCAGCCACACTCCTGGTATTTGCCCAAAGGAGCCGGAAACTCAGGTCCACACGAAACCCTGCAGGTGGACGTTTCTATCAGCTTCTTCACAACTGCCTAACGTCGGAAGCCACAAAGGTGCACTCGGCAGGTGGGTGGATAAACCAGCTGTGGGGCATCCAGCGGACGGAGTCTTACCCCGCGCTCAAGAGACGCGAGCTCTCAGGACAGGGGAAGCGTGGATGACCCTGACATGTAGATTTAGTGACAAAAGCCAATTTGAGAAGGCCACATGGGGTGCGATGCCAACTCTGTGACGTTCTGGAAAGGGAAATGCACGGAGGCCGCAGACAGACGAGCGGTTTCCAGGGGCTGGGGACAGGGAGGGACGTGCAGGCGGGGCGCACGGCATGCCCAGGGCAGGGAAACCACTCTGCCTGACGTTGGAGTAGATGTGCGCACCACTGCACATCCATCCACACCCATGGAACACGCACCACCCCCCCCCCAGGACAGAACCCGTGTCTGCTGTGGGTCCTCGGTGATGATGACGCGTCTGCGGGTGATGTGCTGACAGTGGAGGAGGCGGGGCTGGAGGGCAAGGCCCCGTGGGAAATCTCCGTGCCTCCTCTCAGTCTTGCCGGGAACCTGAAACTGCTCTGAACACCAGGTCTTTAAAGAAACAGACAAAACAGGAAGACAGAATGGAGGGGACCGACCCGTCCAAAACGACGCCTCCGTATGAAGGTTAAGATCCCACCCGGGCCCCCCATGGGCCTGGACAAGCGAAAACACACGGGAAGAAAGAGACAGCACAAACGAGCCTAGACCTCCTCCCTCCCTGACTCCAGGGACAGCTGGTGAGATGCTCACACGGGGTGGGTGGTGTGGCCAACAGAGGAGAACCTGGACAACCACACGCTCAGACCTGACACAGAACACAAAGGAGCATTTAAAAAGCTGATACGTTTGACTGCGTCAGAATTAAGACCCTCTGTTACTGAAAGAAAGTGAAAAGAAATGCCAGAGATTGTGAGAAAGCGTTTGCAACGTATTTAGATGACAAGGGGTTAGTGTCCAGGAGTAAGGACGCTTTTAAACCCGTAAGAAGACAGAAATCCAGGTGGACAATGGGGCAGACCTGTGCCCAGAATCACGGCCGTCAAGAGAGCACACGGAAAGGCCATCTCGCAAGAGGTCAGACACATGCGGATCCAAACTACAGTAATGAGCCCGTCACGTGCCGGCTCCTATCCCACCCATGAAAGGAACCCGGCAACCCCAAGTGCCAGTGAACAATAGCTGACACGTGTCACAGACACGGGAGGACACAGACACTTAGGGAAGCGTTACTGCACGGCAGGCCCCAGCTGCCAGCCCCCCTGGAGAGGCCCGCGGGCAGGGCGGCCCCGGCTGAGTCTGCAAGAAAACGTCCCTGCACGGAGAGGCGGGGACACCGGGACCACTCTGTGTCATCGAGCGAACAGTGTGGCTGACGCAAAACATAAACCTGCTCGTTTCTGGAGTCGGAGACTTGGTGGGTGGGAGCCGTGGTCGGGGGAAGCCGTGCTGGGTGCTGGGTGGATGGGACAGCACCCGTGAAGCCTCGGACATGGAGGGTCCGATGGGCTCTCTGCACATGAACATCTCCCGCGGGCGGCCACGCGTTTTCTGTTGCGGGAGGGCGAGCCGCGCGTCTGCAGGAACCGGGGAGGCCCGTGCGTGGATTCCTCCAGACTCGGCCCGAGCCTCACCTCCAGCCACAACCCCGTGAGACCCGTGAGACCCCTTCGATGTGAGGACAAGTCTACGCCGAGTCCCGCGCGTCCTTCCGGAGAATCACCGGACGCGTGGCCGGTGTTGGGGACCCGACGGTTAGGCAGACACACGGCCGACAGCCCGGCACCTCCACCCCAGACGTACAGCCTAAAGAAACTCTTGCAAATGTGCGTCCACAGACAGAAAAGGACTCCCAGCTCATGGTCAGCTGGTCAGCCTCACCGGTGCTCAGAGAAGCGCAGACCCAGTGCCCCGTGGGCCACGGCCCCCACTCATCAGGAAGGCTACCGTCAGAAGGACGGAAATCACAAGTGTTGGTGGGAACGGTCAGAAACCGCGGTCTGGATGCTGCTGTGGAAACCGGTGTGGCAGATTCTTGGAATCCTGAAATCTAGCTGCCAAACAGTCCAGACTTCCGCTCCGGAAGTGTCCACACGAAGGAACTAGGCGGGATATCTGCACAGCGCTCTTCACAGCTGCGTTACTCATCACGGACAAAAGGGGGCCCGTGTTTCACAGGGACAGGGTTTCTGTTTGGGAAGACGGAAAGTTCTGGACGCAGAGGGTGGGGACAGCTGCACAACAGCGTGAACGTGCTTAGCGCCCCTGAGCTGAGCACCTGTAACTGGTTAAGGTGGTACATCTTACGTCACGTCTGTGTTATCATACTCTTCAAAGGAAAGGGTATCGGTGGAATAATCAAGAAAAAAATTCCCAGTCATACTGCCATAACCAGGAAACGTGACTGGCATCCCAGGAGAGGGAGAAACAGCGGACGCAGGAGGCCCACCGAAGGAAGGCCAGCTACGACGCGGGGCCCAGGCGGAAGGACGCCCGGCAAAAACGCTGGTCCGCGGGTCTGTGTACATCAGGCTCTGTCTCATTAAGCTCGGCAGGAGGCCACGCCGGCCATCTGAACCATGGGAGAACGTGAAAGTTAAAGTAAAGCCTGAGCTGGGCCCTCCCCCCCCCCACTCCAGGGAGGGATGGCCTTGTCAGTCGTCCCACTGAGCGCTGGAGAGGGCAGCCAGCAGGGGGCGCCAGCGTGCAGGAGAAGGGCCAGGCTGGAGGCGCCGGCAGTGACAGCCTCCCAGGCCCCAGTGCAGTGCCCTCACCCCGTCCAGGGGGTCGAGGAACCTGCCCGGGAGGCCCCGGGGCCGGCGGGGAACCCACACAGGGCCCCACGGCCCAGTTCAACTCCAGCCTCACTCTGCTTTCTGCAGGTGCCGCCGAGAAACACGGGGGAGGCCACCAGAAACCCCCGGAACGATCTCCGCACATGCTCCGATGCGCCGCCCCCGCCCCCCCCCCCCCCCCACCCCTCACTGTGAGGACGCTGGCGTGGGGCGAGGGGAGGCCTGCTCGGCCCCAGGGTGGCCGGGCCCAGGTGCCGCGCGCAGAGGCACAGGCTGGAACCCGGGAGCAGCGAGCCACCTCGGGGCAGGGTGTGCGGGTCGCGCTGGAGACCTCACCTCTGCGCAGCGGGCGGCCTCCTCTGCCGGGAGGCCGCCCCGCACGGCTCTCTCCAGGGGCTCTGCGGCCAGCTCCACCGCGCGCTGAGTGCGCTCCAGCATTTGCTTTCTGTCCGGGTCCGTGGTCTCATTTAACTTGGCTGAAAACGGCTGCAAGCACAGGAGAGGGCAGGGCCGTCAGAGGCTGCCTCACCGGAGAGGACGGTCCCTGCCCCTGCCCTGCAAGTGTCCCCAGGGCGTGGTCCTAGCTTCCCCGAAGGAGGCGCAAGTCCGGCAGTGGACAGGCCCGGCCCGACACCCTGCTCCTCGCGCCCCCCGGGCCTGTTTCTCTGATGTTAAAACGCCTGTGCTCGGGGTCACTCAGGTGTCACCTGGGGACTACTGAGCCTCGCAAAGGCGCGAGGTCCTGGCGGGGCCGCCCCGTGTCAGCCTAAGACCGCTAAGCTCTGATTTCATTCCCACTTTCTCTTCTAGAGATGATGCACGTAAGCGCTGATCACTGCTGCGGTCACTAAAATACTAACCACTCTTAAAGAGAATAAAACGACTTATCCTAGCCTTACCCTGTTAGCACCATACTTTGTGATACTGTTACTCAAAATATTAAATTGGAAAGAATTTCTGCCAATAATTCTGAAAATGTCTAGTGCCCCCAACGTAAGGGGCTGGGACAGCTTCCGCGTCGCACACTCAGAATCATCAGATGCGGCTGTGATCTCAGCACAGGAGACACAGGAGTGTTAGGGACATCGTACGGGCAAGCATACTTTACTGCCACCGTGACAAACTCTGACATTCTCCCGTGAGCGGCAGGCACAGCCCCCTACTCCACGCCCCGTCCAAGCGTGTCTTTCCTGGCGACTTTTCCCACAGGCCAGGGGACCACGTGACCCAGAGCTCCGGTGCCCCGATGGCGCTAGCTTTAAGTGCGGACAACTAAGGCCCCACGCCAGGGACGGTCAGGAGTCAAGGAACAGACAGACGGGGGCCCACCTTCAGGGCGGCATGAACATCCTCCAGGAGCTGGGCCGCCCGCGGCTGCTTCCCCCGGTACTGCTCAAACAAGTAGTTCTGCCGGGCCCTCTTGATGATCTGGAGAGATGAAAGGGAAGCCGGGGTCACGTCCAAAGCGCGCCCTTGTCCCTGCAGGCTGGCAGACTCTGAGCCCCGCCAGGCGGCCGGCGAGCACCGCCCTCCTCCCGTGACCTTTCTGATCTTCAGGAAATTGGCTGCCCTCCCCCCGCCGCCCCATCGCTGCACGCAAAATCGCGTGCCACCCAAAGTCTCGTTGCCACGAAGTACCTCGGGCTGACATCTTATCAGCCGGGTCCCCGGTCGTTCAGGTTCTCGCAGCATCTTCACATCTGAAGACGGACGTCATTTGCACAAACCGCGACGCTAACTGGATGTGTACAGGGCCGAGGCCCACCGTGTTCTACTCACCGACGTCACTTCCTCCTTCCCACCCCCGCCGTTCCGAACACGGCCTGGTGAGAGCCCCACCTTGTCGTCGATGTCCGTGATGTTCATGCAGTAGAACACGTCGAACCCAAAGTAGTCCCGCAGCACTCTCCTCAGGATGTCGAAGGAAATGTAGGACCTAGAGCACGCGGACAGACCTTTCCCGTGGCCCGCCACGCATCCCCCCCCCCCCCCCCCCCGCCCAGGGCCACGGCCACGAGAGCAGCCACGGGGGAAGGCTCCCATGGCACCACCACCCGGCTCAGGGCCCGTGACCGCCGTGGGGGCCCCAGCCTGCCGCCAGAGCCGCGGGACCAGATGTCTACACGCAGCCAGGACGCCCGCCACACGGCTGCCGGGCAGGATTCCTGTCACCTGTCCGCATCCCCCAACTTTCCTATCACAGATGTGGGTTACTTACAGAATGAAAATTTTATCTTAGAAATAAGAAAGGCTCGGGGTTGATTTTCCTCTCGAATCTCGGGTCCCTGTAGCAGAGCAGAGATCTCTGAAGGGCAGAGATGCTCCCGCAGGGCCCACACTTCCAGACGCCCGCAGCGGGTCCCGCCTGGCCGCCCCCCTGCCCGTGCCGGACGCCCGCAGCGGGTCCCACCTGGCGTGCCCCATGTGAGACGCGTCGTAGACGGTAGGCCCGCAGCAGTACCACGTCACCTTCTTCCCGTTTTGAGGTATAAACACGTCCTTTGGTATAAAACACGAAGGGACGACCGTCATCGATGTGTAAGAGGCACCGCGCAGGGTCACCCCAGCCAGCTTCAGAGAGGACGCTGGGGTTTGTTTACGCCAAATTCAGTAAGACAAGTCTGTCTTACTGACAAAGGCCATAGACGTCAGGGACGGGAGAGCTCCGTTACTCCGGCTGGAGCCCCCGAGACCCCGTGTCCCCGCGTGCCAGCGTGCTCACGGACAAAATTCTAACCCGCCGTGGCCGCAACCAAGCAAACCCCACTCGACTGGGATCCGATCCCGCCTTCTCGAAACCCGGTCGGCGCCTGGCAACGCCCACCGGGCCCGCCGCTCTGCCCGTTGGCTTGGCTGGCGCTGGGGTGCCTGCTGCCGCCACGTGTCCCCTCTGAAGGCAGGCCGGCACTCGGCGTGGCTCCGAGTGACCGCGGGCGTCTACGCCCCTGGGCGGCCGGGGGAGTGGTCAGGGCGCTGCAGGGCCAGCAGGCGGCCCTCCCCTCGAGGACAGCTGTCCTCGGGCCGCACGGAGAACGCGGGGCGAGGAGTTGCCCGGTGTCAGAGCCCGTATGCGCTGACTGCAGAGCCCGACGCAGCAGCACCGGTCGTGGGCTCCACGAGGGCACGTGGGCTCCCAGGGCCGGCCCTCCCCGCACCCCTCCCGCGGGGCCCCTCCTGACCTTGTTCCGGGTGAGGCTGTTGTAAAGGCGGAGCTTGCACGGCGGAGACCCGGCTGGAGGAGACCACTGAGGCTGCCCCCGCCGACCTTTACCTGCGAAGGCAGAAAGCGTGCAGAGTCACGGAAGCGCACGTCACACCGCAGCCACCACCTGGCTGTTCCGACACAAACACCGAGTTGCTCTCGATGAACCGCCAGAGGGGCCGAACAAGCAGATCTGCCGGCATCGCCCGAGTCCAACGTGGCCCCTTCTCCACGTGGCTCACATTCTGCGCTACGAGCGGAAACACGGCCTGGGGAGGCCCCCGAGGCGTGCTCACACCCGCCAGCTCCCGCCGGGCCTCACACCCGTGCCCCCCCCCCCCCCCCCCGTTCACAAACGTGTGCGGCAGCGGCGGCCACCGCTCGCGGGTCAGGAGGGGGCTTGGGCCCCGCGCTGCTGCGCTCTAATGCAGCATGTAACTGGGGGTGCCCTGCCCTCCCCCCGGGTTTGAGGGACACGGGCCACTTCCTGGGGCAGCACAGGACCGGCTGGGGCAGAAACTCAGAGAGGACGGCCTCCAGCCCCAGCCCCGTCTCTGTCAGACGGGGGCAAACGAGTGGCCGGCTCCCCCTCAATTCTGGGGCCCACTCCCCACCACAGGCAAGGTGTCCCCTGACTCGACCCTGAAGCAAACTCGTGCGGCTGGGAGCTCCTCACTGGTGCCTGACCGGCTCTGGAAGCAGCGCGGGGTGGCTCTGTCCCCTCGCTGCCCTCCACGACCCGTCCCCTCCTCAGCACGGTCTCGGGGGCTGCCCCCACTGCTCCACGTGTCCCAGGCCCGGGCTTCCGGCCAGACAAGAGGCAGCACTTATGCAGCCTGCGCCCTGAGAGCCCGAAGGGGTGCGGCTCTGTCACGGGCACCTGGCACCCTGCACTACGAGCCAGCTGTGCGCCCCGGCCCTCGCCCACAGGGCCAGCCTGGTGCCTCGCCCACGGTGCACAGGATGGGCCCCATGGAGAAGTCAGTCCTGGGCACGGCCATTTGCCCCACGTGTCGCATCGGCTACACGGAGGCTGACTTAACCGACAGGCAGAGGAGAGAGGAGGAAGAAGGCCGCTGCCTGTGTGAGCGCACGCGTGCAGGGGGGGAGGGAAGCAGGCAGCCGGGAGGAAGGAGACAGGGCCCCACGGGAGTTCCTTGTTCTGGGTAACTGCCAGCAAACTGAGGTGGCCACGCATTCTCGTGCGTGGGAGGCCCACGCCCTTAATGAAACAGCGAGGCTTATGTTAAGGTCAGGTACGTGTCTCACAGGTTCATTTTAAATGCAGCAAACACCCTTGAAGGAAACTCTCAGTCCGTGACTCAAGGACACTCAACCTGCTGCGTATGATGCCATTAATCTCCCCCCTCACTCGGACCCCCTAGCTCCTGAAACAGAGTCAACACTGCCATCCGGGGTGACTGGGGACACCGGCCAGAGCTGTCACACACACCAATGTGACCCAGGGACCCAGCAGTGCTCACACTGCTAAGCAGGAGGCCTCGGGGTTCGCAGCACCGGAGGCACTTCCGAGACCACGAACCATCTGAGGACACAGCCGAAGGTGGAGTCCACGGAGACTGGCCACGGCCTGAAGCGCCACTTCTGTCACACGGGGTGGCGGGGTCAAGGAAATCCGGCATTTTACAAATGGGAACTTGCGTAAGGGGAAAATTGGAAGACGTCACACAAGGGCCCTTGATTTAATATGGAGAATTCTCCACCCGCATTCCCCCCGCATCAACCCGGCCCACTCAGCACCAGCGGCCCACCTCCACGGCGCTCCACAGCCTGACCACGCCAAGCCGTGTCTCCCTGTGCTTCACACAGCTCTCGGCCACAGCAGGGGCATTAACTTCTCATTTGGCTTCCGTCCGAACGGACACGCATTCGTTCATCCAACACACACCCAGTCCCCTCCAGGCCCCGTCCTGGGCGCGGGGCTGCTGTGCGGACAAACTCGGACCCGACAGAACCACGCTCCGCTACGAGACGCACTGAAGAAGGCTCGAGGGAGGTCTCCAGAGCACCCCAGCAGGGCCGGCCAGGCCCCCCGCACTGTGCTCATTCCCCTTCCCCGGGGCACAGGGGCGGGCGCATGGGTGCCGAGCTGCACTGTGATGCTCCCAAAGCCATGGGGCCTTCCTCAGCGCCCAGCCCGCCCTGAGGGTCCTGCCCGGGGGACCTGGGAGGAGGGGCAGAGTCCCACGCTGGGTGCGGAGCCCTCCAGACTCGGGGACACAGCAGGTGAGGCCCCGAGCAGAGCGGTCCCCCTGTGCCGGAGCCCGGGAGAGGAGGCTGACGGGGCCAGGAGGAGGTAGAAGGAACGGAGGTCGGGCCGCCCGTGCCCAGCCTCCGTGCCTGCGAGGGTACTCGGGGTGTTGAGGCCCACAGCCCCGGGGAGGGACACGGACGGCCCGCGAGAGTCACTGGGACAGAATGGGGCTAGTGGCAGGAGGAGGGACAAGCCAGGTCACGGTCGCTGGCAGAACGGACTTGGAGGGAATGTGGACGGGGGCCGGGGATCGAGGGACTGGAGAGGAACCACACGCCCAGGACAGGGCTCCAGAGCCCTCAGGGACGGAGCAGTGCTCAATTCTGGTGGCAGCGAGGGGGGCCACAGCGCTCAGCTACATCCCCCCCCACCAAGGGATGTGGGAGAGGACACGGCCTCCGAGGGTTCTGGGACCAGCCGTGCTCACACGACGGAACTCGGAAGGGGCAGAGGCAGGAAACTCTATGGGTGCCATCCAGGGTGCCCGTCCCCACCACCCCTGAGCCGGCCTAGAGCAGCCCCGTCAATGCTCAGGGTGACACTCTGTCTCGAGCCGCCTTCCTCTGCGGATTGAAAGCTGTTTGCAGGGGCAGGCGCCCATCTTTACGTCACGATGTCCGTGGTGACACGCGTCCGCACCTTTCTTTCAACAAGGTCCTCGATGGAGCGCGAGCCAGGCCACTGCCAAGGCTGGGGGCCCCGGACCCTGCCTGACCGCCACTCTGGCACGCTGTGTCTTGGGAGCTGGGACCCAGGGGACAACCCGACACCTGAGTATCGGAGGGGACACAGCGGACGCCACTGACCTCACCCGGGGCACCGTGCCAGACGCACAGGGAGGAGACGAGGTACACGCGAAGCACCCACCCTGTGCTGGGGACGGGGCGTTTGCTGCAGGATCGTCGAGGACCTCACATCACCCCTAGAGAATGACCCCATTCTCTAGGACGGACGACGCCCCCACCGCCGCCCCCTGCCGCAGGGGACCCAGCGCAGACCAGGACAGGGCGACGCTCCAAATGCTTCACCTGAAGACCTGGAAAAGCCCCCGGGAGGCTGCCCGGCCTAGCAGGGCCACCAGGGACGGCATGCGGCCCATCCCTCCCACAAAGCAGCAGGAGTGCCCCAAGCCACGGGGGTGGTGGCCAAGCGGCTCGAGGGCATCGGGTGATTAATGGGGCAGAGCACCCTGGGGTTCATCGCAGAAGAGAAACCACGCAGGGCCCGAGCCCCTAAGACTTTCCAGAAGTATCCCTAAACAACCAGCATCACACGGTCACAGATGCACCGGCGCTCACAGGCTGGAGCCAAAGCCAGGTGGCGGACTTTAGCTCAAGGCTGAGATACGACTTTTTTCTGCTTTTCAAATGGCCCCATGCCAACTGGTGTCCTTTCAGGATTCGGCCGTTCCGAATCCGCTGGACACACACAGCCCGCAAGGCACGCAAAGAATAAAGCAGCAGCAGCACGTCAAACGTGAGCCGAGCAAGGAGCTGGCTTTAGAGGCCAGGCTGCCGCCTGAGCCCCCCCGCCGCCCCACCTCCGGCCCAGGGAGCTCGCTCTCGTGGCGGCTCCGCGCCGTGACCACGGGCCGCCACGGCGACCACGGGGGTCCCGGTTGGCCAGGGCCGCCTCCTCAGCGCAGCGCGTCCTAACCCCCACTCGGGGCGCCGGGGCGCCCGCCAGGCCGCGTGCTTGCGTGAGGTGCCGGGAGCCAGCCCTGCGGCCAACCTGCGCCACACATCTCTGGGGCCCCGACCTCGCGGGCGGCCCCCGACGGAAGGCGTTCTCACGGCTGGGGACTCTGCTACTCACTTGCTTGGCGCCCACAGGGCTCGCCTCTGCCGCAGGCGCCACCCAGGATCGCTTCCATGTGCCTGAACCACCGAGCCACGTGGAAGAGGCGCGCGTCGGCGGGAGGGGCCGAGAGCTGCCTGAACACGTCCACGTCTGCCTGGGACAGTGAGTACCCCTGGACATAGCTACGCGTGCTGAGGTGCTCGTTCAGGGCCTGCACCCTGGCTGCCTCGTCACTAATGCTCAGGATGGACCTGTAGGCGGGAGCTGCAAAGACAGAGGCACAGGGAATCAGTCAGGGGGAATGGGGGCCTCGGGCGCGAGTCCAGAAAGACACGAGGCTCCTGCCCATCAACCCTTTCCCGGCCATGGAACGGCAGAAGCAGACAGCGGTTTCCCGGGGCTGGCGAGGGGCACTTGGGGGTGACTGGTGGGGTTCCCACTTGCGGGGATGGGAATGTTCCGGAAATGGATAAGGGTGCTGCTTGCATGGCACTGTAAATGCACTAAAGGCCACGGAATTGTGCTCTTTCGATACGATTTCAACGGTGAATTTTACCTCAACTAAAGAAAAAACGACTGAACACACACACAGCCCCTTCTCTGCAGCGCACCTGCTATCCGGGCGCGGCGGGGGGCTGAGCACATCCGCTCTCGGTGGGCACCGAGCGGGCCAGGACGCAGAAAGCCTGGGCTGCGCCCCCGCACCGGCATGGTCTCCGGCAGCTGGAGGCCTCGTTTCTGGGAGGACCACAGCCCCCCGAAGTGCCAAGCCTGACGGCAGGCTCCGTCTGCCCTCCCTTAGAGCGATTCCCAAAAGGAGCAGCATGCGGGTGTTTATCTCCTACAACCCAGAAGTGACTCGCAACCACCTGAAGGCCACTCCTCCCAAACGGCATCGTCAGGAAGGACGGGCCCCGCCTCCAGTCTCTGTGGGAGGACAGATCCCGGACTTCAGTCACCACCAGCCAGCAGACGCAGCTCGCCATAGCGGCCTGTGCCACTCACGACCCTTGGGGATTCTTCGCCTCCTCCACGATACTGAGTTCTGCTCACCCTCCCGCCCCCTTCTTCGTCCCCAGGGCTCTGTCACCTGTCACCTGTCACTTCTCCCGGTATCAGTCACGGGGCAAAACCTGTCCTTACCACCCTAACTAACGTCCAGCTGTGTCTATCCCTGGCGTGGGGGGCTCAGGGTCAGGAGCGGCCCCAAGCCTGAGCAGGAGGGGCACAGACCCAGCCCCGCCCCAAAACAGGGAGGCAGGGGCAGGCTGGTGGCACTAAGCTACAGGCCTTCCGGCCACGGGAAGGAGCCTGGTACCCCCGCCCATAGGTCTGAGCTGCGTCTAAGCCCTGATCACCCCACATGTTTTACCTTAATTTTCCGAGGGAACCATGGAAAAAGGACCAGGGCTCATTTGCTTCTACAGACACCCTCTCGGCCTGGGACCCACTCAGAGCGGGAAAGTATCAGCCCACCCCTCTGCCTCTTGGCATGGCTGTCGTTCCGGGCCAGCTGCCCGACACTACAAGGTCACCGGGTCACTGTACGGGACCCACAGCAAGGACAGCTGCAGGCAGGGAGGCGACGCTCCCCTACACGGCCACCCTCCCACCTCTCTGACCCTCGTCTCTCCCATCCCTGCTTACCCGCCTGGCCCAATGCCTGGCCCCACTTGCTTCCACCACGGGAGGACCGTCGTGTAGGTCCAGCCATCAGCAGGCAGCGAGGAGGGGGTGGGACGGACCCACAGAAGGAGGGAGGCCCGCACCGCTTCCCAGGTGCTGGAGCGCCTAACAAGGCCCACTTCTCACGGATGTCCTGAACCCCGAGTTCTCCACCCACAGGAAAGGGGAGGACCGCGATGCGAGAAGGCCTCCTCGAGCTCTCAAACGAACACTGTGCTTAAAACGCAGGCTTTCCCGAAAGCCCACCTGCTTCCTTCCCCAGCGCACCCCCAGGAGGGCTCAGCTCTGACGACCCGACGGAATGGCCACCCACTCCACGCGGCCACAAGGGGCCACCCTTCCCTCTCAACTGGAGTCCTGCCCCCTTACCAGTCACACTCAGGAACGCCCACAGCCAAGCCACCGGGCAGTCTGGGACTCCGCCTGCAAATGCACCTGAAATGCAGTCCTTCCCCCCCGTGGCTCCCACGCGGGGGCCCGGCCCACCCCGCACCCGAATCTCCGTGCCGCAGGCTCCCCCACGGGCGGCCTGGCGTCGCCTAACACGGTGGCCAGCGTGGCCTGCTGAGAAGTGCAAGATCACATCACATCCCCCACCCCCCTCCTCCCAACCACCCCCACCTCGCACAGGTCCCTCGGGCCTCTGACTTCAGCTCCTGTCCCCACCCGGCACACCCTGCCCAGCCCCATGAGGCCCTGCTCACTCCACAAGAGCCTGGAATGCTCCCCCCGACATGGCCAGGCTCCGCCGTTCCTCGGGGCCCTGCTGGCTGGCTGTCATCTTTCCATCGGCTCTCCCTGGATGTCGCTCCAAATGACTGCCCGCCGACCGGAGCCCCGACCTCGTTTCTGCTTTCTCTCCTTACGCTTACTTGTAACCCACCACTCCTTTCTTTCCGTCTGCCCCACACCCCCCTTTAATCACTCCGCACATACCCTCAGCGTCTAGAACGGAGCCTGGAACATTCTAGATACTCAACACAGGTGCTGAGCGAATGGGGAGCCAGCGGCGGGACACGCGCTCACACTGCAGCGCTCCCTGCGACGTGCCGGGAGGGGGTGGGGCGGTCGCCGCTGTTTCAGGGCCTGGCAGGCCTCTCCCGGGTCGCAGCACCCCCCCCCCCAGCACATTCCCATGGGCAGAGCCTAAGGCTGCTTTTAACCCCGAAGGGCTCGCTCCCAGAGGTGCACACCTACAGGGGGCGCGGCTTCCGCTCACTCCGGACCCACAAGGAGCACGAGCACTTCCGCGTCAGCTCCCGGAGTTGCCAAAGCAAAGACACACAGAGGGTGCCCCCCCGCCCTTGAGGACGCCCCTGCTCTCCCTCCTCCACCTGGGCAGCTGGCTCTGAGGACCCGGCCCGCGGGATCTCAGGGAGCGGCCCCACTGCCACAGCCACCCTCCCCCCAAAGATCACCCAGGTTCCCGCCAAACACCGAGGCAGGGAACCCTGATCAGCGGGTTTCTCCACGTTTCCTCCAATAAGCACATACTGTTCTTAACATGAGAAAAACGGGTCAAGTGTCCTATCTGCTGGGCTGGCCGTAAAGCGCCCGGGCCAGGGAGTCCGGGAGCTCTCGAACTCGTGCGGCGGGGCGGGGGCCGGGCCAGGCTCGACAGGCGCGGAACGGCACCCGCCTCGTAAAGCTGCTGAGTGTTAGTGAAATCACGCTTGTAAATGTTCGAAACGCAGCCTGGCACACAGCCAGCCCCCAGTCGGTCTGCGGCCACTGCCGTCACCGTCGCCCCTGAGTGGCTATTACGATGGCTCCCGAAGGAGCTTCCCCAGACGCTACACACGCGCTTCAAGTCTACACTCCGGAGCGGCGTGGCCGTCACGGGGCAAGGACCTTGGGGGACCGGGGCAGCACAGTGGGATGCGGGGCTTCTGGGCCGCAGGGGCGCACAGGCACCGCGGTAACTGTGGCGGCTGCATCCGAGTTTGTCTTGAGGAAACAAGCAAAACACAGGTCAGCTTTGAAGCGGCCACGGACGAGGGCCAGAGCGGCTATCAGTCTGGCGGTCTGGCTATCGACCTCGATGCTGAGATCAGACGAGAAGGCTCCCGGGCTGGAGGCGCACCTGCGGTGACGGACCTCACGGCGGTGACCGTGTGGAGGGGACGTCCGCCACCAGGTCAGGTTGTGGTTCCGCCCAGAAACACGCCGCGGGAGGGACCCCTACTGTTCATGACAACGTCACTATGTGGCCACGCGGTTTAGACTGATCTCTCATCCGCTTTTTCCAATTTAGAAGGCCGAAGTCTTCCTAAGACATTTCCTGAGACCACACAAACAAGAAAACCAGGTAATCCCTCGGCACAGGTAGTAAAGCAAACACCACGGGGAATGAGCTTCACTCCCGACACGGCCTCGCCCCTTCTCCGCCTCTCCCCCCTCCCCCTCTCCCCAGCTCCTGCTATCGGATTTAAACCTGCCTCACCTTCCTCCTCCTCCGCTCAGATGTGGCCCAGCTCCTCCCCGTGAGCTGTGGGAAGGGAACCTGCCCGCAGAATCAGAACCTGGGGGGTGGGCTGGGCTGGCAGCCCACTGCCCCAGGGCCTGCAGACCTCAGTGTGCATAGAAGACCCCCCCGCCCCCCCCCCCCCCACAGCTGCGGAAGTGCGGACCCCTCTGCCTTCCTCATAAGCTCCCAGACCAGGTCTGTTTCCGTTTCCAAGATGAGCCTGGGCTCAGGCGTCAGCACCCCTCCTCCACACCCCCCCCCCCCCCCAAACTGCCCTACAAATCATGCCCTCTCTGCAAACCTCTGCTGGCTCCCGGGTTGCCTGCCTGCAGCGCCCCTCCTCCTGGGTCCCCTCCACTCCGTCTCCCCCCGGGATGCTCAGCTGCCCAAGCAGCCCTCAGAGAGGGGCCTGGACAAGGCTTCCCAAACGCATCCCTTCTCCACGCGATTCCAACGTCGGGGAGCAGAGAGGCGTGTGCACCGTGCTCCCCACCACCCAGTCCCAGAGCCCAGGGCCCGGCCACCATCCCCTACTGGGCTAAAGCCTGGGTGCTCTGCTCTCAGCCCCACACCACCCACACCCAGCGCCAGCCCTGTCCCCCAGCCCTGCCTACCTCTCAGGCCAGTACGGCCACGGCCCCCACTGTCCTCCTGCCCCACCTTCACGTGGGGGAGGGGCAGATGATCTTTCCCAAACCTCAAGGTAAGACCTGAATTCCAAAGGCATGCCCAAGGCCCTGCGGCCTATCTCCCGGCCCTCCTCCGCCCACTGGCCTCAGGAACTTTCGGGAAAGCTGTGCCCTCTGCCAGGACACTCACTCCTCGTTCTTCCTCTGGGCTCAGCCTCCATCGTCCTCAGGACCAGAGTGTCAGGGGCTCACCGGCCTCCCGTCCTCCACCTCCAGGCTCTCCTGGCCTAGCAGCCCACAGCCTGCTGCCACTGCTTCCGTGTGGAGCCGCCCCTGGGGTCCCCACATGCCATCTCGCCCGGCGGATGGCTGGCAGAGAAGGGCGCGCCGAGGTCTGCAGCCTGGAGAGTCACAGAGCCCGTGCTCTGAACAACCTGGCAGTGCTTGGGCCACCAGGCAGCACACGCTCTGGGAAGTGACCGGGGGGGGGGGGGGGGGGGGGGCGGGGGGGCAGCGGTTCCACGTCCCGCAGACGCTGTGACGTCCTCGGTTCCAGCCCACCCTGGCGCTGACCCGCCTCGGCAGAAGGGGCTCGCCCTTCACTGCTGTCGCCCAGCCCTCTGCCAGATGGCTCGCCCTTGCTCGCATTCAGGGCTCCGGGGCCCCGCGGTGCCGAGCAAGGCAGGCGCTCCACGTGCGTTCGCGGGGTAAATGGCAGGTGACAGATCCATTTAAGCAAACCTTTTTCAACCTCTCAGTGACGCTTTTCCACCGAAACAGAAATTATAACGCTCTCACGTGGCATTGCACAGACCTTCTGGTGATTACAAGCACAGTCTGCTGCCCAGGTAAGCGGGTGCCGGGACACCGGAGATGGCTTAGTTTCTACCCCAAGGGCACCTCTCTTACAACTTTAAAAAAGTAAATACTGGGAAATGTGAGTTCACAACTGAGCTAATACTTGCAATCTATGAATACACACGTTCCGTTTTTCTTTGGGAAACCCAGCAGCATGTTGCCTTGATCTTATCTGTCCCGACACGCTCTGGAATTAGGACCCTCGCTGTTATTCTGAACGGAATCGGACAGATTATCATCAAAGGCAGCACGGGATCGTGGTTAAGATCCCCACTGTGGTCTGAGGTAGACCACAGAAGCCTGGCCCTGCCTCTGGCTGTATGACCCCGGACAAATCACTTCACTCCTCGGAGCTTCAGGACTCTCGTCAGTCCAGGAAGAGAAGCACGGCATCTACCCCAGAGTCGCTCTGAGGACCGAAGGCCGGGACGGGCGCATGCAGACCAGGGCCCGGAAGACGCGCAGGCCGAGAACAACGCTACCGACGTGATTATCGCGAGGACCCTTTGCACTGCACTGCATAAAAAACGGAACAGCAAGTTGGACCTCACGCAGAGCCACCAGAGGCCGCGAGTCTGCAGGGCGAGGCCTCTGAGAGGAGCCGAGTGCCCCCCAGGGGTCCTCAGGAGAGTCACCGGAACCTGGGAGGGGCGGGCGCCTTCAAAACACAAGGGAGAGGCCGTAAACCCAATGTCATCATAGGGGACCAAACAGATGTTCTGAACCACCTTGGGGAAGACCATCTGAAATGGGAAGAATATTCTAAATGAGGGTCTCTTTCAAGTCTGGGAAGATGGTCACTTTTGATGACTCTAACTTTCAGAACAAAAACCTTTCGGGAACTGGAAACCAAGCACATCTACAACCCTGGCACCTAATATAAAGCCCTTTCCAGTTTCATGTTACTTCCAGTCTCCTCAGAGGGTGGTCTTAGGGTGTTGTCTTTGAGGGAAGCCTGGGGAACAGGTGTGGGGGGGGGGGCGACAGTAAAGGAAGTACAGGTGGGCTGTGCCCTGGGGCCGACCCCTGGCTGGGACACGTGGTCCCAAGGCACAAGGCTACAAAAATCTATCAGCGGTCCAGACATCCTACCAAGGCCAACTCCTATCAAGGCTCCAAAAACCTCAAATTCTAAAGCAATTAAAGGAAAAAACCAGTATGTCATCTATGTTCACAAATGAACCAAAACCACACTTTCATTTAAAAAAAAAAAAAAAAAAAAAAAAAAAAGGGGGCGCCTGGGTGGCGCAGTCGGTTAAGCGTCCGACTTCAGCCAGGTCACGATCTCGCGGTCCGTGAGTTCGAGCCCCGCGTCGGGCTCTGGGCTGACGGCTCGGAGCCTGGAGCCTGCTTCCGATTCTGTGTCTCCCTCTCTCTCTGCCCCTCCCCCGTTCATGCTCTGTCTCTCTCTGTCCCCAAAAAAATAAATAAACGTTGAAAAAAAAAAAAAAAAAAGAGTTAAGGGGGCGCCTGAGGGGCTCAGTCGGTTAAGCACCTGACTCTTGATTTCAGCTCAGGTCATGATCCCCATGGCTTGTAAGATGGAGTCCTGCGTGGTTTATGAGACCCAGCCCGTGTGCTTGGGGACTCTCTCTCCCTCTCTCTGCCCCTCCCCCACCTCTCAAAAATAAGCGTAAAAAAAAGAAAAAAGACAAAACGACAGAAGGCAAGACAGCAGCTCTAGTCTCCACCCAGACACACAGCACCTATCCCGTGCCAGGCGCTGTTCTAAATCTGTCCCTAGTAATGACTCCTTTAGGGGTCCACATCCTCTGAGGCCGCACGCGTCACCCCTCTGTGCTGCGAGAAAGGGGCACAGCTGGGACCCCAGCCCAGCCGGACTGGCTCTGCGGTCAGGGCTGGGAAGCACGATGCTGTTTTACGGGAGTCTGGGTGGACACCTGTCCGAGGGCTGTCTGGTGGCAAGGCAGGTGGGGGCAGGACTGGAATCCAGTCACCTGTTGGGTGACACCCAGCGGGCCTGGTATGTGGGCACTGGTGTGGGACAGCAGCCCCGGCACATGGGTGCCTCTCACATCGCTGGGTTTCCCCACTTAGAGCCCCAGAGGCCTCAGGAGCAAACAGGAGGACAGGGGGCCAGGAAAGCCTTGACCAGCCTACACTGGGGGCAGGCCGGCAGACTGGCAGGTAATCGTCACCAGCCAAGAGCATAAGAACTCTACGCTCAGAGTGCTTCCCGAGGCAAGTCTGCTCCAGACTTAGGAATCCTGGTGACAGTCTCTGGTCTTGCCAGCGGCTACAGCCTTGCGAGCCGGACGGTGGGAGAAGATCCAGTGCTCTGCAGAGGTCTGCCTGTGGACTCACTTGTCCACCCGCTGGTGGCATCGGTGACCCGGGTGGGCAGAGCCAAGGCTGCTCCCTGAACCTCCGCGGCGGCAATAAAGTGCGGCAATAACGCTCCGACCACGCAGATTCCCAATGACCACTGTTTGCGGAGCCGCAGATGAAAGGCTTCGTGAAACCCCAAGCCTTTCATGTGCGCGGCCGCGTTTCCCCGGCGTCTTCCGCCCACCCCCGGGTTGCTGGCCGGCTGGGCGCAAATCACAACAACCCTCGGGCTCTGCCTGTCCCCGGAGCACAGCTGGGGCTGGAGGGGGCGAGGTCGTCCCGGGCACAACCCGAGGAGACTGAGGCCGAGGAGGGGGTGGCCGCGGCGCCGTCAGGAGCCAAGTCGGGTCCCAGCGAAGTGCGGACAGCGCAGGCCCAGGCCGGGGGTCGTCCCGCCTGCCCTCCCCGGGGACCAGCCTCCCTCGGGCCCGCGGTCGCCCCCCGCTTGCCCTCCCCGGGGACCCGCCTCGCTCCGGCCCGCGGTCGCCCCCAGCCTGCCCACCCCGGAAACCCGCCGCCCTCAAGCCCGGGGTCGCCCCCGCCCGCCCCGGACACCCGCCGCCCCCTCAGGCCCGGGGTCGCCCCGCTTGCCTCCCCGCGCGCACTCACCCTGCTCCCCAGAGGAACCTGACATCGTAGGAATTACAAACCAGCAGCCGCGGCGCCGGCTTCCCAGAATCTGATGCAACCACCGCCCCGGAAGTCCCGCCCAGCTTCCGCCCAGCCTTCCGGGACACGCCCGGGCGCTAGGCAACCGCCGCGGACCCGGGACGCCGCCGGCTCAGGGCATGCTGGGAGTTGTAGTTGTTACAGCGCCGCGGACGTCATCCTTGGGCATCCCCGGAGCTACCCGTTCCGTGTCCGGGCCCATGACGAGGCCCGGGGCCAGCCTGGGCGCGGGGCTTGGTGGAGGTGTGTGTGGGGTTGGAGTTGGGGTGTCAGGGAGGAATGTTGCAGTCCCGCCTCGGGAGACAGGCATCAAAGACAGATCTCACGCATGCCTGTTTAAGTTGGCATTGTACCCAGTGGTGTGGGGACAGGCCCTTGCCCCCCACCCCCCACCCCTATCCCGCCTCCCCGAGACAGGAATGTGCTGGCCTGGATGGAGGACTAGTTCGAAGGAAGCTTAGAAGACGGGATTCCGGATGGGTGGGAAGTGCCTTCCAGGTAGAGGGTACTGTCCTGCAAAAGAACCCAGCAGAAAGCACAGCCCCTGATAACTTGAGCCTTGGCACAGAAGGTGCTGGAGCAGCCCTGGCAAGAGGCGGGGCTCCAGGCACAGGCCATAGCTTGGACCTTTTTGAAGCATCTTGTAAGCAAGGTCAAGAAGGGCACTGACCCCTGAAGGGTTTAGACAGGACAAGGCATGACTGTATTTGTGCTTGAGGACTGTCATTCAATTGCCAGGTGCTAGTGGAATGAACCCCGGAGAGCCAGAGGAAAGCAACGCCCGAGACCTTTCAACAGTCTGTAGGAGAGTGAATGGTGGCCTGGATTGGTAGGGTGAGTAGACAAGCCTGGGAGAGCCACAGGAAGCAGCAGACACTGGGGTGTGGCGGGGAGGGTCAACCAGAGAGTTGGTGGCATCCCACCTCTGAGAGGACACCTCAGCTCCTGAACTGGGTGGCTATAGCAGCATTTAATGAGGAACTGGAAGTCGAAGGGCTTGGTGCTGGAAGTGTGTAGGCTAATCTGGCGAGGTTTGGGGCGAGTGAGGAGGGCAGGGTGGAGATCCCATTCTGAGGGCACTGACATTCCCAGAGCCCCTCCCTCTGGCAAATCACATCCTTGGGGTCCGTTCCTTCCCCTGTGCATGCCTTCCCCTGCTAAAGATATCACACCCAAGATTGTGTACCCACCAGAAATAAAAGGAAATGCTACTTAAGACAGAAATTTTATTAGGTAAAAATAAAGAACAAAATCTTGATATCAGTACCTTCACAAAAATTTTTTTTTCAGGTTTATTTTTGAGAGAGAGAGAGAGAGAGAGAGAGAGAGAGAGAGCATGAATGGGTGAGGGGCAGAGAAAGAGGGAGACAGAATCTGAAGCAGAATTCAGACTCTGAGTGGTCTTTTTTTTTTTTTTTTTTACGAAAGTTTTTTATGAACTAGAATTAAAAAGTTTTTTTACGAAATAGAGTTAAAAAAAATACGTAACCTCCTTTCAACCTGCCCAATCTAAGCACGGATTAGCTTAGAAACATGGAGTCATTCGCTCTCTCTGAAAATAAACAAACGTTAAAAAAAAAAATTCTTTAACATTTATTTTGAGAGACACAGCGTGAGCAGGGGAGGGGCAGAGAGAGGGGGAGTGACAGAAATCAAAAGCGGGCTCCAGGCTCCGAGCTGTCAGCACAGAGCCCGATGTGGGGGTCGAACCCATGAACCGCGAGATTGTGACCTGAGCCGGCTGAAGTTGGATGCTCAACCAACTGAGCCGCCCAGGCACCCCTTAAAAATTTTTTTAAAAAGCAGGCCGGGGGGCGCCTGGGTGGCGCAGTCGGTTAAGCGTCCGACTTCAGCCAGGTCACGATCTCGCGGTCCGTGAGTTCGAGCCCCGCGTCAGGCTCTGGGCTGATGGTTCGGAGCCTGGAGCCTGTTTCCGATTCTGTGTCTCCCTCTCTCTCTGCCCCTCCCCCGTTCATGCTCTGTCTCTCTCTGTCCCAGAAATAAATAAACGTTGAAAAAAAAAAAAAAAATTTAAAAAAAAAAAAAAAAAAAAAGCAGGCCGGGGTCTAGGCCTCCAGCTGAAGCCCTGAGATGGTCTCATGCAGCTGCCGGGTACAGGTTCCTGGTCACTGAGCTGTTCACACTCACAGAGCACTCAGTCACAATGGCACCCCGTTCTAGGTCCTGGGGACATCGCAGTGACTTGGACCCGGTGCAGGCCATGGCAGAAAAACAGTCAAACCCTCCTGGCTTCAGCACCCAGAAGAGGGCTGAGGAATGTGAATCAACCCGACACAGTAAGTGGATCCTTCTGCCAAGAGTCCACAACTTGCTGGAATCCCCAGTCCCCGCAGGACGTCCCCACCGGCAGTCTCTGAAGCTCCCGGTCCCTTGCAGGGAAACACTCTCGACTGGCACGTAAAACTGACCTCCCTGATGGAAATGTTCTGTAGAAATCAATTCAGAGAACGCACACAACTTCACCTGGGACTCAAACAATTCCTAATAGGATAGACCTGGGCAAGAAGATCACATCCAGTCCATTTGAAGTCCTGCTTGAAGGCATAATCCAATGCCAAAACTTCACTTTAGTCGGAGGTCCCTACATGCCTACCTAAAATACCTTCGGCAACTAAGTTGTTTATAATGTTTTGCAAATACATTTTAAGCCCCAGTTTATGGAGGGCAGCCAGGAGTTTAAAAACAGAAGCTTCCTTTCCCAGCTTCTTTCGCCACGTAAAGAGCATCTTATGACGCTGTTCCATCAAATTGCCTGGATTCTCGCATTCGCAAGAGTCAATGTCCATCTCATCCAGACCAATTAACCTCATGAACATCTTCCAGTCGTTTCCTGTGCTGCTCTTCACAAACTCATAATGGATGCTAGTGGTAGCTGCAAGAAACAAAACCAAAAAGAAGACGGGGTTACATTTCTGGGATGACCACGTGGCACCTGCTGTCGCTGGGCCCCAGGAGTAAGGTCACGGGTGGCCCCACCGTCCCATTGCCCCAGGACCGGGCCCCCTGGCCAGCACACCACACCTAGGACATGGGAGGTCTTGTACGACCTCAGGGGTCTCCCGGAAGTGATCAGGCCCAGGGGCTGGGAGACGGAGGCTGGGCCACCTCTGCCACAGCTCTTGCCCCACAGGCGCCCTGCCTGCAGCTCGTTCCTGGAGCCCTTGAGCCCGAGCCCGGGAGGAGCCGAGGGTAGGGGCAAGCAGGAAGCTGTCGGAGAACGCAGTCTGCTGTAGTTCACCTGCCTTCTCTCCCTTGACCCCCAGAGAAAGGCTATAAGACGGTCGGGACAGGAAGGCCTTCTGGTGTCAGCTGGGGACCATGGTTAGGATCTGAGGCCTGGGGCGACTTCTGTAGCCCGAGTTTCAGACTGTCATGTTTTTAAACCCATGTGATGGGGCGATCTTGCAGAACTGTTAGTGGAGGGGATACAAAAGCACCTGACGTGCAGCATGTCTCCTAAACGGGGGGGGGGGGGGGGGGGGGGCGCTACCCATCTAGGAGCGTAGAAAGCATTCCTGCTGCCCGTTCGTGTTTCTTTTTTTTTTTCAACGTTTTTTATTTTTATTTTTGGGACAGAGAGAGACAGAGCATGAACGGGGGAGGGGCAGAGAGAGAGAGAGGGAGACACAGAATCGGAAGCAGGCTCCAGGCTCCGAGCCATCAGCCCAGAGCCCGACGCGGGGCTCAAACCCACGGACCGCGAGATCATGACCTGGCTGAAGTCGGACGCTCAACCGACTGCGCCACCCAGGCGCCCCCCGTTCGTGTTTCTTAAACACACGAATGGGTCATAAGATCAAAGCATGATGAACCTCGCAAAACTCATGTTTGGCAAATGCTGTTTCCCCTAATGCCATTAGTGGCTGTGAAAAAGCACGGGTCGAGCTGACAGAAGGTCCCACAGCTTCATGCAGGCAGGGGTTCCCGGAAACAAGGCGAAGCCCGGTCACTCACCGTAAGTGAGCAATTCAGATTACGTACCTTCTTTGGAGTTATCCTTGACAAAATATTCCTTTTTGTATCGCTGCGAAGAGAAAGAAATAAAATTGACCCAGGGCAAGAAACCCATGTCTGAAACGGAAGCACGATGTGGTGGGAGGGAGCAGCAGGGTGGAGGCAGGTGTGGCTCTGTGAACGTGAGGTGGCCTTGAGGGAGCTCCCGACGGGGGCAGAGAGCTCACAGACCACTCGTGTCTCCCGGCCCATGCCATGCCCCGGGCCGAGGGACAGCACAGTGTTGCCGCCGTGGCACGGAGACCCCTGCTCGGGCGGGCAGGTGACAGCTGAACTATGTCACCGGGGGGGGGGGGGGAGGACCTGTCCCGACCCAGATAATACTAACAGGGAGGACACTCGTAAATGCAGTTTCCTAGTCGCGGACGATGCCAGTGTGTGCGAGCACCGCACAGGTGTCCGCCCGAGAGGGACCCCCCGGGCCTCCCGCCGAGACGGATGAGGGTCCTAACTTCTGTACCTGACTCCCCTCGGAACTCTTGGAGAATCTGGAGTCATAGACCGTGTCCCTGAAATGACGCCTAATGGCACTCGACCCAGGAACCCAGGCTCCAAAGCAAAGTTCCTGACCTCCCTGCACCCCCACCACAGCCACCCAGGGTCCTGTGATCTCCTCCCTGGGACCTTGTCCCGCAGCTCCTTGAGGATTCAGAAACAGACCCTGGTCAGGCCCCAAGTGCTGGCTCTGGCCCCCCCTCTTCCTGAACAGTCCCCCTCCACTAGTGCCACTCAGCAGGAATCTGCCTAGCTTGTCAAACCCTATTCGGGTGTCACCAACTCCACACGGGCCCCCACATCCCCGCAACAGAGGATGGGGGCTGCTGCTGTCCTCCGAGGGGGAGCACACCCGGACGAGGCCCGCCCCTGTCTCCCATGGTCCCGCGACCCGGACGGCACGGCTGGCACACGGGCGGTGCTCGGCCGAGGTCCAGTGCGCGGAACGAGACACGCACACGCTCGGGAGGCCCTGGTGTGCGACACCAACGGGCCGGGCCTCCTCCTTCCTGCCACACCCCAAGCACGGTACCCGGACAAGCACACTCTCGGAGCCTTGGCACCCAGCTCCGTGTCACAGTCCCTTCGGACAGCAGGTGGGGTTGGGGATTGTTAGGGGCTGACCTGTGCCCCCCCTGCCCCCCCGAAAACACTGAGGCCCAAACCCGTAAACACTGTGTTTGGGACCAGGATCGTTGCTTGCAGTAAGCTTACAACAGGGTTATTGGGATGGGCCCTATTCCAAGGCGCCCCCTATCCTCAGGAAAAGGGGCAAGTTGGACGCGGACTCGTACACAGGGAGACGCGGCCCTGAGAGTGCAGGCGGAGGTCGGGGCGATGCCAGTACAAGCCAAGGAGCCCCGAAGGCGGCCAGACACCAGCGGCAGCTGGGGGGAGGCCTGGACCAGACCATCCCTCGCAGCCTCAGCAGGAAGCAGCCCCGCGACGGCCTGTTCTTGGACTGAGACGGCAGGATGTGCTGTTTAAGCAGCCCCAGGGCACTCCTACAAGACGGCTACGAAAGCTCGCACGTTAGCACTTAACGCGGAGCTCCGCGCACACGAATGCCCGCTACGCACGGGCTGCGTCATCATCGGGACCCACGCAAACACTTCACTCACCTCCTCTAGACTCTTGAGCGAAGGGGACGCCTGGATCCCGTCCTGGGGCTCCGGAGCGGCAGGAGCAGAGGCTTCTAACGTCTGCTCCTGGACCACCGGGCTTCCTCCGACCACCAAGGCCTGCAGCTCAGGGCTTTCCTCGGGCTCCCCTGAGGGCCCCAGGTGGGGCCTGGCCTTGGGCATCAAGGCCAGGCTCTCCTCCTCCGCAGGCTGGGTTTCTGTGCCGGGGGCCGGCCTGTCCCGCTCAGGTGCCTCGGGTCGCACCGTCTCAAGCTGCGAATTGCTTCTCAGTGGCTGAAGGACAAAGTCGTTTCTCTTGGTCACAGGAGCCTGCTGCACAGGTGCTTCCCAAGCCACTACCCGGGGCGGGGGTGGGGGGATGTCAACTGCCTGACGGTTATGCGGGAAATGTGCAGTTTTAGAAAACACCACATGGGGTGAGCTCCCTGTTCGGCCACCAGCTGCTTGGGAGGGGGGTCCCGAGACCCCCAGCCCAAGCCTGTGGTGGGTGGAAAGCGGCCCCCGCCCCAAAATATAGGCGTATGTCATTTTATTGCACTTTGCAGGTACGATTTTTTTTTTTGAGAGAGCGTGTGTAGGTAGGTGGAGGAGGGAGGGAGGGAGAGGGAGGGAGAGGGAGGGAGGGAGAGAGGGGGAGACGGGGAGAGGGGGAGAGAGAGAGAACGAATGAATGAATCTCAGGCAGGCTCCACGCTGTCAGCACAGAGCCGATGTGGGGCTCCATCTCATGAACCGTGAGATCGTGACCTGAGCCGAATTCCAGAGTGGGATGCTTAACTGACTGGGCCCCCCAGGCTCCCTGCCAAGTACGATTCTCTACAGATGAAGGTTCGTGGCGACCCTGCCTTGGGCACATCTGTGGGCGCCATTTTCCCGACCCCGTTGGCTGACTTCGTGTCTCTGTGCCACATTCTGGTAATTCTCGCCGTATTTCAACCTGTGTCGTCATTACTGTATCTGGTGACCTGCGATCCGTGAGGACAGCTCACCCGGAGCTCAGAGGGTGGTTGGCACTCACGATAAAATGTTTAAGTGAGGTGTGCACGGTTTGCGTAGATGAGGCCATCACGCACTGAAGAGACTGCAGTATGGGACAGGCAGAACTTTCCTACGTGCTGAAGCCTGGCTTTCCCGTGCCACTTGCTACACGGCAGCGGTCTGGAACCGAACCCGCAGCGTCTCCGAGATGCACCTGTGTGCCTACGCTCTAACCCCTGGTGCCCTCGAATGGGACCTGACTGCAGGGGGGGCAGACACTGGATTAGTGTGAGCCGTAACCCGGGGCGGAGTGTCCCCAAGAGGAGACCAGCTCTGAGATGCACAGACGGGTGGGGAGCAAGCAGAGAAAGACGGATGCCTCTAAGCGCCCAGCAACCAGGGTTCCCGGCCGCCGCCCTCCCCCCAAAGATGCAGGGAGGGGCCCCCCCACCCCCCGAGGGCGTTGGAAAGCAACGAGCTCCGTGATGCGTCGTGACCTGCTTCGGCAGCCCCAGGACCCACACGCAGAACCCCTCTGCCCCTCCGTGCCTCGTTTTCCACTCTGGTCCCGACCAGCACATTCCGGGGCTCTGTCCGCTCAGGCGCATGCAGACGCCCCCACACAAGGTGCAGCAGACGCAGCCGGGGAAGGGGCTGCCGCCTGCCCGCCCCACCCCGCCTCCCCGGCCCCAGGGCATCTTCTGGGACTCTGCGGCCACCAAGGCCAGCAGCTACCATCAGGCAAACCCCAGGGCAGTACTCACAAAGCCGCCTGGGCCATCCGACCTTCCTGAAGACCAAAAAGGAGAGAAATGACCACGGTTGGTATCAGCGGGGACAATGACTTCCGTGAGGAAAGGAAGTGCCTTGAACTGGCAAGAAAGCACACTTACCCTTCAACAATCTGACGATCAGCTGGTAGCAGACCTGCACACCTGGGAAGGACACAGGAGGTGAGCGCCACCTGGGGGGCTTTGCCAGCACCCGGGAGCCCCCGCCCACCCACCCCAGGAGCCCCCTGCTGACACAGCACCCGCCTCGCCCTGCTTCTTGGCCGACAGCACCCCAGACACGGCATCCCCAGCCGGTGGACCTGAGACCCTGGCCTTAAGACCCGTGTGCCAGGGAGCAGGCGGCAGGGGCCCTGTGCCACAGCCTGGAGCTCAGGAGCGCAAGTGAGAAGATGAGCACAGCCGTGCTTCCAATGGACAAGTCCCCGGGGCGCCTGGGGGGCTCCGTCCGTGAAGCGTCCGACTTGGGCTCAGGTCATGGTCTCCCAGTTCAGGAGTTCGAGCCCCGCATCGGGCTCCGTGCGGACAGCTGGGAGCCTGGAGCCCGCTTCGGATTCTGTGTCTCCCTCTCTCTCTGCCCCTCCCCCACTCATGCTGTGTCTCTTGCAAAAACAAACACTAATAACAAAAAAATGTTTTTTTAAATAAGTGAAAAAGTCCCCGTCAGGGACCTCTTAACCCCAAGTGTCCGCTTCTGAGCTCCTGCTGAGCTGGCTTCTCCAGGACTGACTGACACTAACCTACCTTTCTTTTTATACCAACAAATACAGACAATGACGATGACGACGATGACGACGATGACGGCAATGACGGCAAGAATGACGCTAACGGTCACCCACGGCGCGAGGAACTCAGACCCACGTTTGTTTTCTGGAAGGAGACAAAACAGAGGGTGGTGTAGGAGGGTCAGGCCCACCCTCCTCATTCAAGTCACGTGCTACAGAAAGTCCCCGAGCCCTCTCCCACGGATCACCATCTCAAACGTCCCCAGTGGGAGACAGGAGAGGCTCGCGCTTCCTGTGTCACGGACGAGGACCCCAGGCTCAGGGGACGTGGGGCCCCACGCAGGGGGCTGGAAGCAGCAGGAGGCGTACAGGGCCAGGAGAGCGGCTAGGGGTTCTGGTACCCAGGCCGGGGCTCCGGTGTGAGCGGTCACAGCCGGCAGCAGGAGGCAGGGGACGGCCAGTCCTGACTGGAGCAAGGCCCACCCATGGTGGCCGGAGGGACAGGGCAGGTCCACCCTGGAGAGACATCTGGTATGACCACTTGGGTGTCCCGGTGTCACCCTGGTGAGATCACAGCACCGACAGCACTCGTGGACACAAAGACACGGCGGGGGGCGGGGGGGGGGGGGGGGCAGGGCACACCCATCTGAGCCCTGGACCCTCAGCCACCCGGACGTCATTGGCGTCAGCAGCCGGTGCTGGGAAGGATAGACAATGGGGCACAACTTCCGCATGGTGCTGCCGTTTGACTCCGAGATGTTCCTTATTCTCAGATGAGGCCCTTCCCAATTTTTCCCAGTGTTAAAATATCCTTTCAAAGTGCACGTTATGTAAATCAAAATTTTCTGTGGAAATCAACAAGCTGATTCCGCAGTGTGAACTGACACACCAAAGACCGTGTGGAGGAAGGACTGGGGGCCCTGGGCCTCTGCCGGCAAGGCCTGCAGGTGGGTGTGGCCCCAAACCGAACAGGAGCAACTGCCTTCACCACCCAGGGACCCCGAGGGCAGGTGGGAGGGACTGTCTTTTCCAAACACGGTCCTGGGTCATTCGTGGGTGCGTGTGGGAAAACACATCGAAGCCTGACCCCCTTACCCCACAGCATGCGGAACACCGATCCCAGGCTCATCACAGGACACAATCAGAACAGGAAAAGCATACGGCTTCTGGCGGGTGCCATGAGGATCTCGAGGTGAGCAGAGATCTCTCACACGGGGCACAATAAAGGGACCTTGTTCAACGAAGAGCCTGTCCCTCGGGAGACCCCTCAGCATGAATAAAAAGGAATCCTACCCTAACTTTGTAATTACCAACATTTATAAACACAGTTGAGCCTTGAACATGGGTTTCAACCGCGAGGGTCTGCTTACGTGTGGATCGTTTCTATAAACAGTAGGGCGCCGTAAACGTATTTTCCCTTCATTTACTTAACGCCCTCTTCTCCCCTCCGGTTTACTTTATTAAAAACACAGCACACGGTATAGACAAAACACACAAAACAGGGGTCAATCGACCCTTCACATCACTGCTAAGGCTCCCGGTCAACAGTACACTATTCGTAGTCAGGCTGTTGGGGGGGATCAAAAGTTCTATGCGGACCTGACTGCGTGGGGCAGCGGCGCCCCTCACCCCATGCTGTTCGGGGGTCAGCTACGATTATCAAAAGTAAGAAACAAACCTGCCTGCGACTCAGTATGAAGCAGGCATGTCTCGCACAGGCCCGTAACACAAGAGAGCGCAAGGCGGGGGGAAGGCACAGCTTGTCGCCAAGGATGCTGTTTCCTCAAGACGGAGGTCTATGAACGGTGGCCCGCGGGAACCCAGCCCACGACAAGTACGCTTTTAATGGCACCCAGCCGGGCCCACCTGTTTCCTTACCGTCTCTGGCTTTTGCTTCAGGGGCAGGGAGGGTTGAGGAGTGACAAGAGAGACCGCAGGGCCTGCAAAACCTATGCTTTTTACCTTTATGGGAAAGGTCTGCTGACCTGGATTCAAGAGATGACCTCAGGGGGCACCTGGGGGTCTCAGTCGATTAAGCGGCCGACTTCGGCTCGGGTCATGATCTCACGGTTCGTGGGTTCGAGCCCCACGTCGGGTTCTGTGCTGACAGCTCGGAGCCTGGACCCTGCTTTGCGTTCTGTGTCTCCCTCTCTCTCTCTGACCCTCTCCCGCTCACGCTCTGTGTCTCTATCTCAAATATTAAACATTAAAAAAAAGAGAGAGATGAGCTCAGTCCCTTACCTGGACGCCCTCGATCGGTTTCTGTGGCACAAACCGTGTTGCTGGTAGCATTGCAAGGGGACAGGACAAAGCCAGGACACCTGAAGGGTGAAGACACCCGGAGCGTTACTTCTCCCTGCCTGGGCGCGGCACGCAACGTCCTTCCCACCACCCCACAGCTCCCAGGACGGCCCGCCAGCCTTCAGGCAAACACTGCCTGGCATCTCCCGGGCTCTCTGGCCCAAACTGGCTCATGGAGAATAAAAGCGTCCTATGCTCTGTGCCACACCGGGGAAGAGCCTCCCTCTCTGTTCCTGGACAGAGCTGTGTGTGGCTAGGAGGTCCGGCCCTACTGCAGCTGGAGCCCCGTGCCCATCGAGAGAGAAGTTAGGCCAAAGAGGAAGCACGTGGAGAAGGGGACAAGCAAGCAAGCCCAGAGAAGCCAGAGCCTAGATCACACCAGACCTGAAAGCAGTCCTTACTTTGGACTCGCCAGGCGCAGGAACCTGAGTCGTACCAGTTCACAACGCGCCCCCGAAACCGGAGCGGTTTTAAGTGGCTTTGCCACCGTACAGGTCTCCCCACAAGGCCCTCCCCAAACCTGCGCCCACCCAGAACCCCAGGAGTTGACCTTATTTGGACCACAGGGTCTGTGCAGACAGAAGCACCTCACGGTGAGGCCGTGCCAGACTACGGTGGGCCTAAATCAAGGACCGGTGTCCTTGGAGGAGGGAACTCGGACGGGACAGAGAGAGGCCGTGTGCAGACATCGAGACACACACGCAAGAGGTGACCTCGCAGAGACAGAAGCAGACGGAAGGTAAGCGAAGGAGCATCTCGGGGCGCCCACAGCGTCAGAGGCTGGAAGAGGCGAGGCACGGTCCTCCCCTAGAGCCTGCGGAGGGAGCACGGCCCTGCTCACACCTGGATTTCAGGCGCCTGGTGTCCAGAGCTGGGAGAGAACACACTTCTGTTGGTTTTCTCGAAGCTGCCCAGCTGTGGCGCTTTGTTACCGCAGCCACAGGACCCCCACGGGGACAGCGGCCGTCCCGCACTGCCGCAGGGCGCGGTCCTACCGTTCTGCCTGGACTGCTCTTCCCCCAGAACCCTCTATGGCTCCCTACCCTCCTCGCCGGGCCTCTGCTTGAGAGCCTGGTCCCCTCCCACGCCCTCTACCCTCCCCCCCCCCCCCCGACCCCTCACGGAGTCCTCACTGCCTGTGTGTTTGGACTGTCTCCACCACCACTGGGAGCCTGGGGTCTGTACTACTGGGAGGACAGAAGGGGCCCACGCCTGTGCCCCCAGGACCTTTTACACCGCAGGCAGTTTTCCACGCAGTCCACAGAGTTGCAGTAGAAGCTCCCCTTTTTGCACTGACACTGCCGGTCGCTGGTGGGGGAGCACTTGGCCACCACCTCCTGATCTCCTGGTGGGAGAGGGTCGCAGGTCAGCAGGGGCGGACGGGAAAGTCCCTGCCCACACCGGGCCACGCCCAGAACCTTGATCAAGGACCCGAACCGTCCTCACCCTCCCGTCTACGCAGGGGCAGAGAGGAGCTAACAGCCGGCCCTCACCCCTGCAGCCTGGGCCGAGGGGCCGGGGCCAGCTCCTCAGAGAGCCCGTAGAGCCCTTCACCTCGTCCACCCCACAAAAGCACACCGCCACCACGTGTCCCACACGAGCAAAACCTCGGGGAGAGAACGGCATAGACAGAGGGCCGCCTCCGCCGGCCAGCGAGAACCGCAGCGGCCACGCTGACGACCACCCTTCCAGAGCCTTCCGCCGCGCTGGATGTCAAAGAACCGTACTCGAGATACAGATGAAGATAAAACACGACCACACTCGCAGCTCGATGCCACGTCCAGACCCACACCCGGGTCCGGTCCCTCCACGGCATCACTCCGCTCTCACGCTTCCAAAACCCAGACGGGTTTGGCAAGACGCGACGCAGGCGGGATCCCGCCGCGCACGGGCCGGGCCGGCTTCCGCGGCTTCCTCCCACGCGCACCCGCTTCTCGGTCAGCGGACGCTCGGGTTGCTTCTGGCTTTACACGACTGCGAACCCGTCCCCACGTCCCAGCACACACGGGCAAGAGCCCGTCCAGGTCTGGATCGGGACACGGGGCGGGTGGGCAGCCCCAACTGTGTGCGGACCCTGCTTCTCCCATGGGGACGGAGCGCTCGCTCTTCTCGGTCCCCGCGAATGCCGGGCATCCACAGCGACGCTCCGTCCGGCTGCCAGACAGCACGTCCGTCCGTCCGTCCCTCCACGCCGGCGCTCCTCACCACGGTTACCGGCGCTCCGTGCCCATCTCCTTCACCACGTCTGTCTGTCTGTCTGTCTCCACTTGAAGCGTTTTTCCAAACCGTACGACTGATGTGCTCCAGGTGTGAATTACGCGTGGGCTGTGTCACGAACAGGTTCTGCCCCTTCGCGGCTTAACTTTCGTGCCTCGCGACAGAACGGGAGCTGGGTCGCTCGACTGCCGCCACACGTACCCACCTCGACGTTATGGTGTAGGGTTTTCAGAAATCCCGTAAAATGTTCTGTCGCTGCCTGGAAGTCCTAAACACTCGTCATGTCTTCCTGTCAAACGAGTACTTTCACCTGTGGACTGTGACGCGGAAGGAACCACTCCTGGGGGCAGTGGAAGCTTCCCGTCCTGCACCAAAGGACAGCACGCGGTCCAGGCCAGCGTCGTTTGCGATTCCGCCCTTCCTCCCGTGGACGGGTCGGTCGCGGTGCCACAGGCCACTTTCCACATCCGTGGGGCCGTCTTCCCCTTTGTGCAAATCACGCTGTCTCCGTCGCCTTGAAATATGACCACGCGGGAGAGCCCGCTGCGCTCTGCCCTCTTCCGGAGGGTTTCGGCGATTGTCCGCTCATCGAGTTCCATGAAAACCCTTGTGAGGGTTTTGTTTTGTTTTTTTTAAATAAAAACCATATATTTAAAACATACAGCACGCGTGAGGAGTTGCTACGTGCTGTTGGGAGTTTCACTGCGAACACACCAAATCTGAGAACCGTTTCACAGAGAACCGACGTGTCTTTAAAACGTGGAGTCCTCCCATAGTCTTGTATTTTTAGGTTTTCCAAACTGTTGTTTGTTCATGTCAACGTTTTATACGTCCTTTGCTAGATTTATCTCAAAGGATCTTATTTTCTTTGTCTTTGCTGATGCAAATGGTTATCTTTTAAAAAAAATTACATCTTTTAAAATAATCCGCTGCTGATATGTTGAAATTCAGACAAAGTTTTGTAGATTGTTCTCGTATACAGCACCTCTAAAATCCTGCTGCCCTGTGGATGGAGATTCCTTAACCACACACACACACACACACACACACACACACACACACACACACACACACACCGTCCTGATAAAAATACGTGTTCACCTGTAGTAACTCCCTCGGGGCGAGGCCCACGGGCCGAGTTGAAAGGCCAAGACCCCACCGTGCCCACTTACCCTTCCGGCACTGGATGCACCTCTGGCAAGTAGGCTCGCCATTAGGGAAGGCGAGGAAGGTGCCCGATTCACAGACGCGGCACTCGCCAAAGGTATGGTTCACCCTGCACGGCTTGAAGACGTACTGGCCTGTGTGAAAGGGAGGTCGTGGAGGTGAGGAGGGGGTTCGCAGTAGACCCAACCCAGCCCCCGACGCCTCCCCTCGAGGAGGACCAGCCCTCACCAACCACACCTCCTCGGAGTGTTCTGAATGGACACTTGGCCACCTGCGTCCGAGAAGCCGGGGACCTGGCGCCCCTCGGCTTTCGCTGGCGACTCCCGGCCCACGTGAGCGGAGGGCTTCGACCACACACACTGGAGGTGGCCCGAGAGCCTGACAACGCCCGTGTGCCTGCCCCTAGCGCCCCGGGGACCCCGGGCTGATTTACAGGGAGCACTGGCGGTCTAGAGACCGAGGGCTCTGACCAGTCCCGGAGGAGCCCCCCTGGTCTAGCACTTGCCTCGTGCAAAGGCCATAGTGGAGGCAAATCACACCTCCCTGGGAGGAGGGGGCCTCAGCCCTCACTGTGCCACCAGGCTGAGTTCCCCAGGTTTCCAGCTGGGCCAGCCGTGTCCCACCTGTTCCCAGATGAGCCGCGTGCGTGTGTGGGGACATGTGCACGCAGCTGTGGACGCACAGGTGTGTGTGGGGTGTACAGGTGTGAACGGCCCAGGTGTGGATGTTTGGTCCCTGAAACAGGAGCCCTGCAACGGCCGAGGGTCCCAGAGCAAAGGAGGCACAAGTGGGGGGGGGGGGGTTACAGATGGAGACGGTGGACGCGTGTGGAGGCCCCCGCAAAGACACCGTGAACGACAATGCGTGAACATCTGTCTGTGTGGGCGGGGCGCAGGCGCGGATGGGGGCAGCGGGCTGACAGGGTTCCCCACAAAGGAGGCCTGGCTGCCGTGGCGGTGACTGGGCAAGAGGTGAGGTGGGCCGGGGCGAGGACACAGCAGGCACTCAGAGCCTGAGGCCTGCCGTCTGCTTTATGGGGCTAACTGAGAGCATCCTCACGAGGGTGACTAAGGCTCCACGGACGTGTCGTGCGTGAGGACAGTGCTGGCCCAGCCCTGTTAGGACTTCCCTTCCTCAGGTGTCCACAGTCACCCCGACAGGAGCGTCCAGCCTGGGGACACACCCCCACCTCTGCCTCCAGCGGCCCCGGCCCCACCGACCAAAACAAGCCCACAACCCAGTTCACGAGTCCCCGGGGCGTGGATGGGGCGGGCGGGTGGCTGCCCAGGAGAGGTCCGCCCACACCAGCCAGCGGGGATCCCCCCACCCCGGGCAGCCCCACAAGGCCCCGGAAGGTTCTCTGGGACTCACCAGCGGGGCAGAGCCGGCAGCAGAGGTTGCTGTCCTCTGGCTGGTACTCGGTCACGTCACACGGGGCCACGCCGAGCGCCACGTCCACCTTCAATCAGAAAGGGGAGACAGGCGTCATCAAGAGGGGCCATCTGTAGATGGGGCCCACGCATCCTCTGCCCAGACACACGCGTGCAGAGAAGCACACGGCCACCTCCTGGGGGTGGGCTTCGCTGGGGGCGCACGAGCTGGGACCTTCCCTCGGATCCGTGAATTCTGTATTTGCACACTTGCCTCTCGGTGACGTTCCCCGTAACCCCCAAGCCGCCACTCACAGCACGTCCTCAGACACGCAGACTCTCGTGCCGGACCGTGCTGATGTCACCCCACTGTCCCTCGGTGAGTCAGTCTGCCGTCTCCCTTCCCCGTCTGCGTCCCACCGGCTGTGCTGCGTCCTTCCACAGGCAGAGCTCTTAAAAACCCCACCTCGCCAGGCTTTGCCCTTCTGACCCAACCCGATCACTCGGAGAGGACGTTAGCCTGTGTGCACGTGTCGGACCAGCACCGCATTCGCGTTCGCTCTCTGCATCTCTGCCGTGTGTTTAAGAGCCCACCTTTGAGCCCATTTTTTCGTCGCCTGTCTTCTCCGGCTTTTGCTTCCCCGATTCCCCGTCTCCACATCCCTTCTTTCCTTCCCCGCGCTGGGAAACTGATTAGATTCTACTTCTTGTATTTACAAGGAGTAACAGAACACCACTTAGCCAGGCGTCAGGAAGAAAGCTCATCGTGTACACACCATGGTGCCCACGATCTCAGCCAACAGCCCGTCAAGGCAGCCTTGCGACCGTGAACAGAAGCGCGTGGGAAAGCACGGTATCCACACAGTTGCACAGCTGCGCAGCTCCAGAAGAGAAAATGCTAACTTGACCCACACGGTCACCGAAGTCAGCATCGCCGTGAGGGGACACGTTGATGTCACGACTGGAAGAGACACCCCAGTCACTTCTGTGCCGTTTCTGCCCAAAATGCCAAACTGGAATCCGTTCATGACAAGCCGCCCACACTGACCCAACCCGACCCGAGAAATGTTCTGCGGGACGAGGGGTCAGTGCTCCTCTGCGGCGTTAAGGTCACAGAAGACACAAAGGACGGAGGAGTCTGCTCCGGGACATCCGCGGGACGGCAGACACAGGCAAGGGCACTGCCTCGGCCCTCGCCACCACTGTGATCGGGGCGCACACGTCACCCCCCGGCGGGCCTGGGCGGCAAGCGCAGAAGCCAGTGCTATTTTATTTTCTTTCCGTTCTTTTCTGAGCCTTTCGTTTTTGTTTTTAATGGGCTAACACACGCACCACCCCTAAGAGTGACCGTTTGTTAAGTGTCCGGGACGCCCGTTCACATTGTTGTACAACCATGCGGACTACTCTTCTAACCCCAAAAGTCCCAAGTTATTTCAAAAGGAAACCTGAAAAATTAAAAACTTTTTTAAAAAGAAAGGAAAGGGGCGCCTGGGTGGCGCAGTCGGTTGAGCGTCCGACTTCAGCCAGGTCACGATCTCGCGGTCCGTGAGTTCGAGCCCCGCGTCAGGCTCTGGGCTGATGGCTCGGAGCCTGGAGCCTGTTTCCGATTCTGTGTCTCCCTCTCTCTCTGCCCCTCCCCCGTTCATGCTCTGTCTCTCTCTGTCCCAAAAATAAATAAAAAAACGTTGAAAAAAAAAAAATTAAAAAAATAAAAAAAAAATAAAATAAATAAATAAATAAATAAAAAGAAAGAAAGGAAAAAAAAAAACTCACGACAAGAGCAAAGCAGCTTTCCTTTCTGCGACACCCTGGTCACGAACATAATGGAGGCTGTTTCCTCTCTGGCTGGGGCTCCCAGTACTTCCGGCACCGGGTCCCTCCCCTTCCCCATGGCAAACAACACTAAAGGAAGTTGTGTCCCCCCCCCCCCCACCACCACACCCCCATCAAGGCCCCCTGCCTCCGCTGCCATCTGCCCACCATCTGGCACTCAGGATGCCAGAGCACCAACTCCCTGCCCCGGAGCATACCGGACGGAGAGGGGGTGGTTTCAGCTGGACCGGTGGTGGCGCTCTGGGGGCCCCCGGTACATGCCATGACCTCGGGGGCCGGGACACGGCGGGGAGGGGGGAATGTAGGCTTCCTCTCCCCACCCCACCCCACCCCCCCACCATTCAGCCATCAACGTAAACACTGCGTGATGCAATATTTTAAGACATGAAATCAGCGAAGAGCTTGCCAGCTTTTGTGAATCAAGTTTTTACTGGAACCCGGGTTGGAACCCTAGGATGTGAAGCACGTGGGCAGGCTCAGGCCAAGTGCAGGGTCCCAGTCTTTGTTTTCATCTCAGGATGTTTTTGCATAGATTTTCACTCTTCAAAAAAAAATCACATCAAAACATTCTTCACCCCGTTTCCTAAGGTGTGTCGGTGCCTTCATAAATTGGGACACCAGACCCAAGTGCCTGACTCAACTCCTCCGGCACCTGCCTCGCAGATGACGACAGTTCCTGATCCTCCCTCTCCATGGCCCACACCCCCAGGGCGCTCCCCCCAGCCAGGGGTCCCCCTCCTGGCTCCAGCAGCCCTCCCTCTCTGCCCTCCCTCAGGCTCCAAGTCCCCTCCGGCCCCTTCACTTCTGTGCCAGGAAATCCCTAAAGAATTTCCTGCTAGTCACGCAAAGCCACGTGGGAACCACGACCGACCAGCGTTTGCGAACCCCCAAGGCACCGAGTGGACGAACCCCGAAAAGCCCGCAGGCAGCTAAGGATTTAAGTTAACAAGAACGTAACACCCATCTGACGTGAGCGTCTTCTTCCCTCGGACCCCAGCCTCACAGAATGGAAGGTTCTGGGAGGGGCTGCGGAAGACTCCGGGACCACCCCGGCCCCAGCCTGCGGCCTGCTGTGAAAAGGCACCGGAAGGGGCTTGGGGACCCTGGGTCCAGTGGCTGTGATGCAGCCACGTGGAGGAGGAAAGGCCTTTCCGCTGCACCCCTGACGGCAGGCTGGCGAGCTCATTCCAGAAGGTGCATGTGCAAAAGCGGATAGCGTACAGGACAAGAAGGCGGTGGAGGAAAGTACCCTGAGAAAACACTAACCAACGCGTGGTGATGCAAGGCCAAGTTCACTGGAATAAAAGGCCCTCTCCTTTTGCACAGGGAAGGAAGCCATCGACAAAATGAGCGGCAATCTACTGAACGGGGGAGATCCTTGCACACGATGCGTCCGATAAGGGGGTGATCCGAAAGACAGAACAGGTACAACTCCGTAACAAAAAGACAAACGCAAATGGGGGGGAGACTCGAGTAGACATTCCTCCAACGGAGACACACACAGAGGGCCAGCACGCGCATGAAAAGATGCTCAACGTCACTCCTCGTCCGGGAAAAACATCCTGGCACACGTCAGAATGGCTAAGATCAAAATGACAAGAAGTAACAAATGTCGGTGAGGATGCGGAGAAAAGGGAGGCCTTGCGCGCTGTTGGCGGGAACGCAGATTAGGGCAGCTACCCTGCACAACAGTACGGAGGGTCCTCAAAAACGAAAAGGACAACTACCGTATACAATCCAGAGATCGTTTTTGGGGATGCACCTGAACAGAATGTCGGAAAGACACGGGCACCCCCACGTTCACCGAAGCCTGATTCACAACAGCCGAGAGGTGGAAACAACTAAGTGTCCATCAACAGGTGGATGAAGATGTGGTGTGTACACGTGGGGAGACAGACAGACAGACAGACACACACACACACACACACACACACATACACACACACAGTGGAATATTACTGATCCGTGAAAAAGGAAGGAAATCCTGCCACTTTCAACAGCGTGGATGGACCCAGAGTGTATTATGCTAAGGGAAGTAAGTCAGACAAATTCCTTCAGATTTCGCTCAGATGTGGAAATCTAAGAAATAAACGAACGCCATGCAAACAGACTCATCCATACAGGGAACTGGTGGCCGCCAGAGGGGAGGGGGATGGGCAAAATTGGTGAAAGGAATCAGGAGACACAAACGTCCAGTTGTAAGTCACAGGGATGAAAAGCCCAGCCTAGGACGGAAGGTGCAGCACGGGGACCAGACACGGTCATGACCGTCGCACAACACGTATAAATGCGTTAAGTGCTGACCCGCTGCGTTACACCTGAAACTAACATAATGCCGTAGCTCAACTACTATTGTGGAAAGAAAAATTCACAATTAAAAAAAGAAAGAAAAAAAGAAAAGGCTCTCTGGATAAAGCTTTTCAGCCGTTAAACGTGGTCTGAAGGCATCGCCATACAGACTTTATTCCTGGCACAAACGGCCCCAAGTGAAGAAGCTGCTGCAACCAGCGGGCAGGGCCTAGGACAGAGAGACAACGCAGGCCAGTGGGCCCCCGCGGTCCTCATTCTGAATGCTCCGAACAAAGCCTGGGCACTGCTTACTACACCTGGCAAGTGCAGAAGCAGAGGCTGCCCCAGGGCGGAGGGCCTTCAGAGGTCTTAGGCATGAATGCCCACAGGGCAGAAAACACCAGACTGACCTCGGGAATTTCACCAACGCCTCAAGCTGGCACAGTGGCCATTATTTAATAAGAGTACTGAAAAGCCATCCTTTCTGGGGCAGAAACACAGCGACGCTGTAGCCAAACTGGCTTCAGAGAAGGCACTAGGCGCGGAGAGCCTGAGGCCTGCCTCCCTGGGTCCCGAACAGCCCGACGGGAGCGGAGCCCCGCCGCCAAACTTTGAGAACGCTGGGGGGGCGACGACCCCTAGCGGCCACACGTCGGAACTGCGCACCCCGATGGGCCGCTAACCTCGGCAGAAAAATCAGAGTCTCTGCCGCCTGCGGTTTGCAAACCTAACCGTTTCTTGAAACGGGCTGTGCACCAAACCATTCCTGTGCGAATGCTAGGCCGCAGAAAATACGGCCAAGGCGATGCGCCGAATTAAAGGCCGGAATCACTGAAGAAAATTCGAGAATCCCCCCCCCCTTGCCCCCCGCCGCCGTTTCCACATCCGTGCGCGCTCCTCCAGCTGCTCGCCGATCGCCCGGCACATCCGACGGCGGCCCCAAACTCGCAGTGTCCCTCTCCAACGCCTGGCTGCCACCGGGGTGCGGCACCGCGGGCCAGGGCGCACGCTCCGCCACACAGCTAAGCACGCCCGCCGCGGCCCGCACCAGAACCCAGCCGCCGGGAATTCCCGGATTCCGCCACCTTCCGAAGGAAGACACACCGGTCTTCCCGCACCTCTCCGCGCGCCGCGCCTCCCCCCCACCCCCCCCCCCGGTCTGCGCGCCTCCCCCCCACCCCACCCCCACCCCCCGGCCTGCACTCGCCTCCCCCCCCGCCCCCCCGGTCTGCGCGCCTTCCCCCCCCCACCCCCCCCCACCCCCGGCCTGCACTCGCCTCCCCCCCCGCCCCCCCGGTCTGCGCACCTCCCCCCAGCCCCCCCCCCCCGGTCTGCGCGCCTTCCCCCCACCCCCCCCGCCCCACCCCCCCCCCCCCCGGCCTGCACTCGCCTCCCCCCGCCCCACCCCCCCGGCCTGCGCGCTACTCCTCGCCTGCCCCCCCACCCCCCTCCATCTGAGCGCTCGCCTCCGCGTCCGCTCCCGAGGATGCCCATGCCCGGGCATGCCCGCGCCTCCGCACTCTTCCCCGACCCTTCCCCGTGCCTCCCCATCCGCGCCGGGGCACGCCCGCGCCTCCGGACCCCTCCCGACCTTTCTCCGCGCCGGGGGCAAGTCAACCGCTCCCCGACGCCTCCCCCGGCTTCTCCCCGCCGCCGGGCCCTACTCACCCAGGCCGCGAGCAGCAGCAGGAGGGCGCACAGCCACGGGACGCTCCCTCCCACCGCCATCCCGTCCGCTCCACGCTCAGGAACTGAACGGAGCCCCGCGGTCCGAAGCCGACTAGAGGCAGGCGGACGTCACCTGACGGGAAGCCCCGCCCCGCCCGCTGGCGTCACGTAGCCGCTTTCCCAGGGGCGAAGGTGGGGGCAGGCTCGGCCGCCTGGCCCTGCGCCCGGACTACCCGGCCCGGTGGCGAGGTGGGCAGTGCCTCGGATTCCTTTTCCTTATAAAGAAGTCGTCCCTACCGCGGAGAGTGACCAGGGGGCCCCAGGGAGGGACCCAGCCAGCCTTCGCGGGGCCGCCCCACGCGGGCAGGTTCAAACGGTGGAAATCCATTCTCTCCCATCCCGGAAGCCCGAGTCCAAGATCAAGACGCCCAGGGCGGTTTCCCTCCGAGCCTGTGGCGGAGGCCCTGTTCCAGGCCCTCTCCCAGCCTCCAGTGGGTGCGGCAGACCTGGGCGTTCCTCGGCTTCTGGAGGCATCACCCCGGCTGCCTTGGTCGTTCTCCCGCTGTGCATGCCTGTGTCCAAGTTTCCCTCTTACGTGTTATGTTTCATTACGTTTTCGTTCTGGTATAGTTAACTTGCAGGGTTATATTAGCTTGCAGGTTATATTATATTCGGTAGAGTGGTTGGCCAGTTCTCCACACCACCCAGCGCTCATCACTATCCCCTTCGCCTCCGTTGGTCCGTGCCCCCTCCCACCTTCCCTGGGGAGACCACGTGTTTGTTCTCTAGATAAGAGATTTTTGTCTTTCTTTTTCCCTGTTCGTTTCTTTTGTTTCTCAAATGCCACAAGTGAGTGAGATCTTACGGTACGTGTCCTTCCCTGACGGGCTTACTTCACTGAGCATTTTCCCTCCGGATCCATCCACATTGTTGCAAATGGCGAGATTTCATTGTTTTCAAATTTCCCCTTTTTATAAGTGTAAGTAAGGGTTAAGAGCTCTTATAGACCCCAGAGCTCGGGTCAAGTAGAAAGGATAAATCAGGGGCGCCTGGGTGGCTCAGTCGGTTAAGCGTCCGACTTCAGCCAGGTCACCATCTCGCGGTCCGTGAGTTCGAGCCCCGCGTCAGGCTCTGGGCTGATGACTCGGAGCCTGGAGCCTGTTTCCGATTCTGTGTCTCCCTCTCTCTCTGCCCCTCCCCCGTTCATGCTCTGTCTCTCTCTGTCCCAAAAACAAAATAAAACGTTAAAAAAAAAAAAAAAAAAAAAAAAGAAAGGATAAATCAGACCCTAAAAAAGAACCTTAACCAAATTGTCCCTTGAGACGGGCGAAAATTGGGTCGAAGTCCTGCCTTCTGCCCTTTTGCAAGCGCGTTGTACTCCATTTGTCAAGGGATTTTCCCCTTATGAAATTTTATTTGGCAGACGTCCACCTATCCTGCCGAGGCTAGGAGACGACGTAACGGAACAGTTGGAACAGGACCGCTTGCTGGCCTCACTCGTGGCCCTGCAACATGTACAAAAGGAAATAACCAGGGCCTTCGCTCATCCTCCTGTTCTTCCCCACCCCTTTCAACCAGGAGACTTGGTCTGGGTCAAGAGGCACGAGCCTAAAACCCTGGAGCCGCGCTGGAAAGGACCGCACGCACACCGTGATCCTGACCACGTCCACGGCCGTGAAGGTGGATGGTGTCCAAACCTAGATTCATCACTCTCAGGTTAAGAAAAACTGTGTGAAGGCGGGAACACCCCAGACTGATAGGGAAGCAGATAACGAACAGCAATGGAAGGTCCCAAGGCACCCAGAGGATCCTTTAAAGCTAAGACTGATGCAGGCATAATAATAATAATGATTGTCGGCTCAGAGCCTGGAGCCTGTTTCCGATTCTGTGTCTCCCTCTCTCTCTGCCCCTCCCCCGTTCATGCTCTGTCTCTCTCTGTCCCAAAAATAAATAAACGTTGAAAAAAAAAATAATAATAATAATGATTGTCTGGGTTTGTATAGTGGTAAGCGGGGGGTTGTATGGAATTACCTCCCCTGTCTTTTTGGCCATACCAATGGGAACTCAGGGACACTGTCACGGGGAAGGTGATAGCATCTAATACCTCTTCCACTGTGCCTTGTTTTTTGTTTGATTTATGCGACTTGGTGGGGGACTCATGGGGGACTTCAGTTACTAATTATAAACAGCCAACGGGCTTCGCTGCTCCGGTCCCCGAAAACCCCTGTATGGTTACCTATGGATGTGGACACAGGGATCAAGAACAAAAATTGGCCGACATACCAGGGTTATACAGTTGCCCTGCAAATGGAAAGGTCGGATGTGAAGGAAAAGGCCAGCGATAATTGGTATCAGAGTTTATTCTCTTGGTCCCTCTGGCTCACGTCACTGCTCACCCCTATAGCTGGGCCACTGCTATTGTTACTTCTCGGGTTAACTGTCGGCCCGCACGTTATCAATTGGTTAGTATGTCAAGAGGCGAGTTGGTGAAATAAAAATTATGATGATGAGGTCCAACTATGTCCCCTTAGTTCCTACTGATGAATCAAGGGATTGATTCACTGACAAGAAAAGGGGGAAATGTAAGGGTTAAATTGTAGTGTAGGGCTAACATGTAGCTTAAAAAATAACAGCTTTGTTCTGACACTTAGGGTCAAGAGATAACAGCCTTGCTTTACCCTTGTAAATTACGCTCTATACTCCTGTAAATCAGGCTTCACCAATGAAGGAAGCAAAAGCTCAAAGAAAAGAGCATCAGAGTCAGGGTCAAGGAGATCCACTGGTTGCAACTTAGGGGCAGAAAGTCTAAAAGAATCACTTCATCCGGCAACTGTTTCTAACTCATCTGGGAACTCTTTCTCCGTTCTGTTCCCAGGTGATGATAAAACGATGTGATCGGCCTTAAAAACCCTGTACCCCGGCTGTTCGAGGCCGCACTCTGATCAAGAGTGGTGGTCCCAATCGGTCTGCCTTGCCTCTCATTGCGATAAACTTTGTTGTGACTGTCACTGGTGCCCGTAGCATTCTGTTTCGGGAGTCGTGTGGCTGCAACAATAAGGATACCAGGCACATTGGATCAGGGCCCACCCTTGTCCACTACGATCTCCTCTTAGCTCCTGACAACTGCAGATAGGAGAATTCCGTCTTTTTTCCAAATAGGGCCCCCAGTCTGAGGCACTCGGGTTAGACCTCCACCCAACATGGGTGTGGAAATGGGACGAAACTCATCTCATAACGTGAGGTTAGGAGGTTGTGCAAAGTCATCTAAGGACACCTCTGGGGGCGCCTGGGTGGCTCGGTCAGTGAAGCGTCCAACTTCGGCTCAGGTCACGGTCTCGCGGTTCCTGAGTTCCGGCCCCGCGTCGGGCTCCATGCTGACAGCTCGGAGCCTGGAGCTGCTTCTGATTCTCCTTCTCTCTCTGCCCCTCCCTGCTTGTTCTCTCTCTCTCTCTCTCTCTCTCTCTCTTTCAAAAATAAATAAAACAAAGGCAGCTCCCATGGCACAGGGGGCAGCCAGGTAAGAAGGTAGGAGTCCCGAAGGAGCATTTTGCTTGAGTCCCGAAGTCGAACACATCTTCCTAACTGCCCGCCAAGGGCCATTCCGAGCTCCCCGACACTGCTGGCCACGACCCTGAGTGATGCCACGTGAGCCTTGGACGTAACCGGCGCTTCACGTCACCGTCCGACACAGACATCGTGTAGTTGCTGGGGAATCAGGAGGCGAAGCAGGCGGACAGAGAAAGGGACTCGGGAGGAAGACGAAGTCTTGGCTCCGGTATGGCTGGGGCTGAGGGTCAACCCCCTGCTGCTTCCAAGTCACAGATTCGTCCCCCGGGCAGGAGGTAGTATTTCCACCCCGGTCGGTCTCGGATGGTGCTGCTTTCCCAAGGATCACGAGGGTCCTGGTAGGGCCTGCCCCGGCAAAAACTCGAAAGCGGGACCTTGAGGAAATATTTGCACACCGTGCTCACCGCAGCGTTATTCACGAAGTAATAATGGAAGTAATCGGAGAGTCCGTCGAGGGATGTATGGATGACCTGGAGTCCATCCACACCATGGTATGTGACTCAACCTTAACAAGGAAGGGAACTCTGACAGCTGCTACCATGTGGCTGAAGTTCGAGGGCATGATGCTGAGCGAGGCAGCCGGTCACCACAGGGACAGATATTGTATGATTCCGGCTCTGTGAGGGCCCAGAGGAAGCCAGTCCATAAAGACAGAAAGTAGGACGTGGGGCGCCAGGGGCTGCGACAGGACGGGGGGCAGTGTTTCATGGGACAGAGTTTCAGGTTGGGAAGGCGGAAAGTTCCGGAGGGGGGGGTGATGGGCGTACAACGATAGGCACATACTTAACACTGCAGAATTGTGCATTTCGTGCTGGTCAAGATGGGAGATTTTGTTACGTGCATTTTAGCACAAGACAAGTCACTAAAAAAAAGAAAACCCAAACAGACGGGCGGCAGTATAGGACCCAGCCCTACCTGTTCACCACGCAGACCGACCGAGCAGGAGACCAAAAGGCAGACTTTCACCCGAGCACCAGCTTCAGGAAGTGGGATGTGGCTCGACGAGCTACAGTCTTGATGCACCTGCTCAAGGCTCACCCAGGGCTCACTCAGACTGAGAACAGAGACTTCCGCGAGATTCAGTCCTTCAACATGCGTTAGCATTTTTCTGTCATAATAAATCAGGTTTCTTCCTCGAATACGTACTCGGTTCTGAGCCGAAGCCTCAGGTCACAGGAGACTCATACAGAGACATCACTAAGCCACACTCTGGGGTCTGAGCTCCCCACTTCTGGGTCTGCCACGGGGGTCTCTGTCTCCTCTCCCCTCCTTTAAAGGACCATCAAATGTTCCACTCCCTGTTTAAAAGGCCAAATAGCAGCCAGAGTGAGTGGGCAAGAGGAAAAAAAAAGCAAAAAGGCCATCCAAACGGTACATGAAGAAGTGAAGTCTATTCACAGGACATCCTCTTAACTGCAGAAAATCCTGGAGATTCCACTAAATGAGAAACAACCCTCTAGAAGTAATAAACAAATTCGGGACTGAAGCCTGATTGCATTGACTGTCCTGTCTCACACCATAGTGATTTGTGGCGCTCGGTATAGTGGGTCCATCACGCCCAGGAGTGAAGCCGCTAGTGCGGCCTGCTTTTGGGGGTGCTCCTCCATGAGGCAGGGATGGGGGGGGAACGTAGGGACCTAGGTGAACCGGGTGGGGACTTCCCAGGATGCCCATGCAGGTGGCGGGGGTGGGGGGGGGCCCTCTCCTAGAAGGGCCCACAGGCACTTGAATAAATCAGACCCAACTTGAAGGCCTGAAAAGCATTGCTCACCCTGAGGAAATCCCTCCCGGCTCCTGGCTCCTAAGAACCCTAAGAGGAGTCAGAGTCAGTCAGGCTGGAAAGTTCCAGAGACCCCTGGGGAAATGGGCTTGCTTCCTCCGAAAGAAGGCTAATGTCCGGGTAAGCTCCAGCAAAGGGGGGGGGGCGGAGAACAGCACACCTGTCCCCGGCTTTTTTTTTTTTTTTTAAGTTTATTTATTGTTGAGAAGAGAGAGTGTGAGGGAGGGGCAGAGAGAGAGAGAGAGAGAGGGAGAGAGAGAATCTCGAGCAGGCTCCGCGCTGTCAGCACAGAGCAGCTCACTCCAACTACGAGCCCTGAGATGGTGACCTGAGCCAAAAATCAAGAGTCGGAGGCTTAACCGACTGAGCCACCCAGGCGCCCCTCCCCACCTTTTATTATTTTATTTCATGTTATTTTAATTCCAGTATGGTTACCGTACAACAATTACGTTATTTTCAGTCGTACAATATAGGGATGGTCCTCAAAGAATTAAGCACGATCTTCGGCTCAAGCTGCCAGGGACCTGCTTGTCAGAGTGGGCAGACGGCGGCGGGGGGAGGGGGCGACCTTGACGTTTCCCACTTGGAGTCAGATTTGGTTGATGCGGGCAGGCAGGGTCCGAGGACCCAGAGGGAGTCCTACAGGACCACAAGAGGGGCCCTGCCACCTCACGGCATAGCAATCAAACACGAGCCAGCAGGAGGTATTTATTGAATTTATTGAAGGCATAGGGAGAGTGCAGGTAGACGGGGTCCGGGAGGTTCAGGAAGGAAGGGAGGGAGTCTCTTCTTGGCTCAGGGCTTGGGGTTTTACTGAGAGTTAGGGTCCGGTGTGCCAGCCCTCCCAGGAGCCGGTCAGAACGGACACGAGGGTCCAGGCGTCCTTCATAAACCCGTTCCTTGGAGCCCGGGGTCTGGGCATCACGATGCCTGACGCTGGTGGTCTGGATGTGCATATGATGCCTTCACGTCTCGCCCAGAGCTTCTCTGATGTTGTCTCTCGTTCTGACGGATTCTAAAGAAACCGTGAATTCCGTGTCCCTTATGGGGGCAGGGAGGGACACACACGATTTGCACTAGGAAGCATGCGTAAAGTGGGGGTCAGGTCTTGGCAAGAATAGAAACAGGACATGGAGCAAAACGCAGATTTTTATGGAGTCCTTCAGGCTTCCTATCTCATGGTGGCTCTGAACCCCCGTTCAGGGTACATGTAACTAGATAACCACAGTTTCCGCTTTGCAGACCACAGAATGAGTGTGAGTTGACGATGGTGTTTTCTGCACAGGTTAAATTAAGGTTTGAACTAAAGCGTCAGGCTTAAAAATTTTTTCCCTTATCTCTTGAAAAAAAAAAAAACCACCTCTCACAATGAAAGTCTTAGGGGTGATGGCTCAGTCGGTTAAGCGTCCGACTCTAGGTTTCAGTTCATGTCATGATGTCACGGTTTGTGAGTTTGAGCCCCGCATCGGGCTCCAAACTGGCGGTGTGGAGCCTGCTTAGGATTCTCTCTCTCTCTCCCTCTCTCTGCCCCTCCCCAGCTCGCTCTCTCTCTCTCAAAGTAAATAAACTTTAAAAAAAAGTCTTTAGGGGCGCCTGGGTGGCTCAGTCGGTTGAGCCTCCGAGTTCGGCTCATGATCTCACGGTTTGTGGGTTCGAGCCCCGCGTCGGGCTCTGTGCTGACAGCCCGGAGCCTGGAGCCTGCTTCGGATTCTGTGTCTCCCTCTCTCTCTGCCCCTCCCCTGCTCGTGCTCTGTCTCTGTCTCTGTCTCTCTTTCTCAAAAGAAATAAAAACATTAAATTAAAAAAATAATTACAAGTTCCATCCAGTCCAGGCTCAGAATTTCAATCCACACCCTATCCAGTGATTCTTCCAGAGCCCATCTGGGATCCTGCAGTGGGCGCGGGGGGCATTTCTTGGCTCTCTCCTGCCTTCCGGTTCTTCCAGGGTCAGGCAGGGAGGGACGGAGGGTGCGGGGGGAGGAGGGTCCCCCATCCTGGGAGCCGCTCCCTCTCAGCTGGCACTGGCTACGAGTGTGGACGTGGGGTCTGCAGAAACCCCTCTCGGGGCCCTTGGCCTGGGTCTTCCTGTGGCTGGACCGCTCCCCTGGGCCGGGTCCCCCCAAGACGCCTTGAGGCCAGCCACTTTCTAGACTAGCGATGTCGTGCCGTGTAACGCGCGCCTGCAAACCTCACCTCTTAAAGCGCACGCATTTACCGTCCGTGGTGTCTGTGGGTCAGCAGTTCATCTGCCCGTGACCTTGCTGGCTCTTCTGCCCAGCCTCCCACAGACAGAAAGCAGGGCGTTGGTCGGGGCTGGCATCCGGTCAGAGGCCGGCCTGGGGATGGGCCCGTCCCCAAACTCACCGGCCTGCGTCGGGGAGGGATGCACGCCTTCACTTATTACCATTCCTAATGTTTTTAGGTCTTATTGAGGTTGGTGGAAAGCATTCAACCACACGAAACGTGTAGGGAAAAGCGGTCATATTCGAACACAGCCACAAGGATCGAAGGCAGTGAGCAGAGAGAGCCCCAGCGCACCCCGAAGGGGGGACGTGCGGTCAGTGCGGGCGGTCCCGCTGGGCCTGGGGAGCCGCATTCTCATTCGGCGGCACCGCGGGCAGACGTCCTCGTTCTTCAGAGCCAAGGAGCTGCGGCTTCCGGCCGGGCCCAGCGTCTCAGATTCAGAAACTCCGGATCATCAGCCGGGCAGGGCTGCGGACCGCCCTGCAGGTCTCTCGACCTTTCCCGCGCAGCTGATGATGGCCTCAGCGCGCACAGGAAACAGCTTGGAGCCCGTGGACGCGCTGCGTATCTTGCGCAGCGTCGAGGAGGGCGGCGGATTGTTTGAACACGTAGCGGGAGCTTCCGTGTTAACATTTTCTAAAGCCGTCACCGCCTCTGTCACGCTCCTCCCTGGTCATGGTGCCGACTCCCCTGCACCCACGAAAAGTCCTGCTGGGGCGCGCCGGCTAATTCAGGGCGGGCAGGTCGAGCAGGTCCTCGGTGTTTTCTCCCAATTTCGCTTTTATTGGAAGGTCTCTGGAGAAACCAGCCTTCAAAACGTCCTGTCTCAAAATGACTTCAGAACAAGTGGCCTTTTTTTTTGCCGGTGTTGGTGGGGGCAGGGGTGAAGGCCAAGGCGACGTGTGGGGGAGCCTCGCCAAGGCGCGGGGGGGAGCAGCTGGCAAGATGGCCACCAGAGCGCAGGCAGCCGGGATGCCGGACGGCAGGTGCCCGAGGAGCCGGGAGGGTGGGATTCAGACAGAGGCGGCTGCACGCCCCTCAGCTGCCCCCAGCTGGTGACCTAGCGACCGGGTTGCGGGACGCGGAATGCACACGCCCGCAGGCCTGCGGTTTCCCCAAAAGTTCTGGCCTTGAGGGAGGTGGCTGTCCTGCCCCCCCTTTTTTTGAAAATGCTTTATTTTTTTCACAAATTAAGTCAGAACAACACAGAACCCAGAGACCGGATGTGTAGCAACTCAGACACCTTGTCTGCTGACCCCCAGGAAGCTAGATTCGTGCCCTTGTACCCGGAACCTGTGAACGTGACCTTAGTTGGATAGAGGTCTGTGCAGATATAATTAAGGATCTTCAGATGAGATCGTCTTGGATTTAGAGTGGTCCCCAAATCCACTGACAGGCGTCTTTGCAAGAGTGACACAGAGAAACTGAACGCACGTAGAGCAGGTGGAGACAGAGGCGGAGGCTAGAAGGGGTGAAGCCACACGTCCAGGGATGCCCGGAGCCCCCAGAAGCTGGCGGAGGCAGGAGGGATTTCCCTCCAGAAACTCCAGAATGGAGAGAACAAATCTCTGCAGTTTCATTCAGCCTATTTCTGGTCATTTATTCTGGAAGCCCCAGGAAATGAATACACCAGCCGTCCCGGCTTGTCCTGGGTAGAGCGGTTTCTGGGACATGGGTCTTCCTCTGTGTGACTTATTCACTTACTACGATGCCCTCAGAATCTGGCCACAGGGTCGTCAACGGCTGGCCATTCTTCCTTTTACAGTGGAATAATGTCCGTTGTAAGCACACCACGATTTCTTTACCCATTTGTGGACGGACTCTTAGGCTGTTCCCACGTCCTGCCTATTAGGAACGATCCTGCCGAGAACACGGGGATGCACGGATCTCTTAGCATGATTTTGTTTCCTTTGGACATGTGTCCAGGAATGAATTACTGGACCAAAGGAATAACTGGTTCCTCTTTTTTAACTTTTTGAGGAACAGCCATACAGTCTTCTGTGGTGGCCACGGCGATCGACACCCCCAAAACGCATCCAGCGTATTTGGTGAACGTGTCAGTTTCCTGAGGGTCCCAGAACAAAGCTCCTCAGGTTGGGTCCACCACACAACAGACACTGATGCTTTTAGTCCTGGAGGCTGGATGCCGGCAGGGCTGGCCCCTCCTGGGGCTGGGGAGGACAGTCTGTGCGAGGCCTGTCCCCCTGCTGCTGGTGGCCTCAGGCGTCCCTTGGTGTGCAGACGGCCGTCTCCTCCCTGTGTCTTCACACGGGCATCCCTGTAAGTGTGTCTGTCTCTGTGCCCAAGTTTCCCCCTTTTTGAGGAGGACATCGGTCATGTTGCGTTAGGGACCGCCCTAGCGACCTCAACTTAACTCGGTCCTCTGCAAAGACCATTCTGTTCCCAAATAAAGTCACAATCATAGGTACTGGGCGGGGGGCGGGGGGGGGGTGGGCGGGGATCAGGATGAGCTCAGGCCGAAAGGAGCCAGCGGGAGGGACGACTGTCATTCCTGGTCTGAGGTACACAAGAGCGGTGGGGGTCCCGGACTCTGCCTCGCTGCCCCCCTGGATGCCCACGTCACCACCTGGGGCAGAGGAATCCCGGAACCCACCAGAGAGCCGAGCGTGTTCCCAGGGTACGGCCTCATCTAATCTGACAAACTTGGTTAAGTGACTTAAACTTCCGCAGCCTGGTTTGGCCATCGGTGAAGCAGGCATGATAGCACCTGGCCCCGAGGACCGAGTAGGGGTCAGGGGTCAGAGGCCCTGCTCCGCATGTGGGCACTGTAATGCCTGCTGAGGCGTGCCCACCAGGCCCCTGGGCCAGCTGCCCTTCTCACCTACTTCATCAAAGGGGCGCCTGGGAGGCTCAGTCGGTTGGGCGTCCGACTTCAGCTCAGGTCACGATCTCATAGTCTGTGAGTTCGAGCCCCGCGTCGGGCTCTGTGCTGACAGCTCAGAGCCTGGATCCCGCTTCGGATTCTGTGTCTCCCTCTCTCTCTCTCTGCCCCTCCCCTGCTCATTCTCTGTCTCTCTTGCTCTCAAAAATAAATAAAACATCAAAAAAAAAAAAAAAAGACAACAGGTAACCTCTCTTCTTCCAGAAACGAACGTATCATAGAATAGAGGCAACATTCGTGTGCTAAAATAAAAATGAAGCTTTATTTTTAAAAAGTTTTTTAAATGTTTATTTATTATTTTGAGAGAGAGAGAGAGAGAGAGACAGAATCCCAAGCAGGCTCTGTGCTGTCAGCACAGAGCCGGATGCGGGGCTCGATCCCATGAACCAAGAGATCATGACCTGAGCTGAAATCAAGACTGAGCCACTGACGCTCAGCTGACTGAGCCACCCAGGCACCACTTTAATTCTAGACGGGGCTAACTCTGTCACTCTACTGTCCTGAGTGGAAGCAGGCAATACTGGGTGTCCAGAGCCTTCTGGCCAGTTTGCTGTCGAAGTTACACAGACCAAACTTCACGGAAGAGAATTTGTACAACGTCTAAAATGACAAGAGATTATCGAAATCTGAAAAAAATGAAGAAAACAGTAGGAAACCCTAATGAAAAGCAGACAATTCAAAAGCAGCTCACATGGGAAAATGTGTCTGTGTGTGTGTGTGTGTATGTGTGTGTGTATTTATGCAAAGGTTTCTGTATCTAAAACACCAAAAAAACCCATATAACTTTTGTTAGTCACACACATGCACAATGGTGCCCCTGGTCCGTAACTCGTGTTAACGGTATATAGGCCCTTTTATTATCTTTTGGCTATTTAGAAGTTTTGAATTTTAGGGATTCTTTCTGTCCTCAGGGTGAAACCCCAGGAGCCAGGCTTCAAGAACCTCTAAAAAAAAAAAAAAAAAGGAGTTTTGAATTTTTTTTATTTTTTTTTATTTTAAAAAAAAATTTTTTTTTTCAACGTTTATTTATTTTTGGGACAGAGAGAGACAGAGCATGAACAGGGAAGGGGCAGAGAGAGAGAGGGAGACACAGAATCGGAAACAGGCTCCAGGCTCTGAGCCATCAGCCCAGAGCCCGACGCGGGGCTCGAACTCACGGACCGCGAGATCGTGACCTGGCTGAAGTCGGACGCTTAACCAACTGCGCCACCCAGGCGCCCCAGAGTTTTGAATTTTAATGTAGTTGAAATTATATGTCTCATTTAAGAAATCTTTCCTTACCCAAGTTTATAGATATGTTTTCCAATATATTTTTTGAAACTTTAAGGTTTTGATATTCATTATTTACATTTTTTTAAATTAATTTTTTTTAATGCTCATTTATCTTTGAGAGAGACAGAGTACGAGAGGGGGAGGGGCAGCGAGAGGGAGACACAGAACCCGAAGCAGGCTCCAGGCTCCGAGCTGTCAGCCCAGAGCCCGACGCGGGGCTCGAACCCACGAACCTTGAGATCATGACCTGAGCCGAAGTCGGATGCTTACCCGATTGAGCCACCCAGGCGCCCCTAAATTGTTTGCTTTAAAATGGTTAACTTTATATTATGTGAATTTCATCTTAGTAAAAAGTATACTTATTTTAAAAAGAGGTAAGAGGCACCTGGGTGGCTCGGTAGGTTGAGGGTCTGGCTCTTGATTTCGACTCAGGTCATGACCTCACGGTTCAGGGGATCGAGCCCTGCATCAGGCTCAGGGAGGAGCCTGCTTGGGATTCTCTGTTTCCCTCTGCTCCCCCCCAACTAGCTCTTGCAAACTCTCTCTCTCTCTTAAAACAAATAAATAAAAAAACACAAAATAAGATAAACTGAAAAAGAAACCCTCTCTTACTGGCACCAGCAAAGCTGCATCATGTCTGCCGTCATGTTGCGTTTCTGGGGACCATGTTCCCTTTGGGACACCTGAGGGGGGAGAGATGTCCTCACTGTCCCTCCCCCATGTCCGCCCTGGCCTGGCACCCGGTCCCCATCATCACCAACAGAGGGTGCCCAGAGAGTCCTGATGCACAGCCGGGGCGTGCCCTCAGCCCACATTTGGGGAGTACCGGGGACAGGGAGAACCACAGGGCCATCACCCTGAACCAACATCTCGGACATCATGACGCCATATTGTTCAGAGGAACGTGTACCCATTCGGTGCGTGTTCACGGCTTTGTTTGTGCTGTGGGCACACGGACTCGGGACATGCATGTGTCCTGCTTCCGACAACGGCTCGGGACTTCGGGGGCTCCTTCCTAATGGCTGCGAGTTCCGGACAGTCGTTGGTTGTCGCACACGTTCACAATCTGGACGTCACAGGCAGGCTTGCTGGACGGAGGATTGTGTCACTACCTCGGCCGCCCACACCACGCCGACCGTCCGCAGCCGTGGATCTTTCTAAGGGAGTCACTGCCGTCGTCAGGTGCCCTACCTGCTTCTGGGAACATAGGAAGTTTATTCCAGAAAGCAATAAAAAAAAAAAAAAAAAAAAAAAGAAAGCAATTCCAAAGCAGGAAACTCTGGAGGAATCTCCAGGTGAGATGAGTTTTACGGCACCGAGAGCCCTGTCCAGCCTGTCACTTGGCTGTCTTGTGACTGAACCTGGCCTTGGAGAAGTCGGCATGTAAGTCCTGTCCCCACCCCAGGCCCTGGAGGGCCTGCACCACAGCGCTCCCCCCACGAGGTGCCCGGCAGGCATGTCGTCAGCCACTCGATGTCTGAGGACAGAGGCGTGATGGCCCAGAGTCCGAGTGGGGGCATCTTCCCACCTAGAACGCCCTACACAGCCGGCCAGTAGCCGCGAGGACAGAACAAAGGAGTAGACCGAGAAGCGGGCGGCGGGGGACCAGGACCCAGGAAGGCGGGGAAGGGAGGTCTTGCCCCAACAGCTGGGAACAGACTTTGAGAGCGTCGCGTCCAGTTGGGGGCCAAGAGAACACGAGTGATGGATGATGGACAGAGAGGGTGGCGGTGGCTCAGAAACAGTGAGGCAAGAGGAGGGCAAGTGGGCGTTAAAACAGGGAAACGGGGGGCGCCTGGGTGGCGCAGTCGGTTAAGCGTCCGACTTCAGCCAGGTCACGATCTCGCGATCTCGCGGGATCTCGCGATCTCGCGGTCCGTGAGTTCGAGCCCCGCGTCAGGCTCTGGGCTGATGGCTCGGAGCCTGGAGCCTGTTTCCGATTCTGTGTCTCCCTCTCTCTCTGCCCCTCCCCCGTTCATGCTCTGTCTCTCTCTGTCCCAAAAATAAATAAACGTTGAAAAAAAAAATTAAAAAAAAAAAAAAAAACAGGGAAACGGGTCAGAAACCTGAGAAGAAAAAGAACTGTTGGAAATAGAATTGGGCCAAAGAAGAAATCCCCGGGGGGGGGGGGGGGGGGGGCGCAGCTCCGTGGGCCTGGGGGGAGGAGTCACCTGGCCGGAGTCTGCGTGATCCCTGGGCTGGTGCTGGGCTGTCCTCACCCCGTCCCCGGTCACGCGTCCTGCTGGTTCTCGGCGACTGAGAAACATCCCCACTCAGGCCCAGACCCAGAGCCACCTCTGACCTCCGCCCAAGGCACCTGTGCAGAGTGTCACTTACGTGGCACGCCGGCTGCGGAATCCCGAGGGCCCCGGGTGGCTCTGGCCACGGCCTGTCTGGCGCTGGTGGAAGGGTCCTGTGCCACCATTTCCTGGTCTGCAGTTCAGGGAAGACCGAATCGGTCCGAGGGGCACGCCCTGTCCTTGTGCGCACACAGGGGCTCCCACACGGTCACGTACGGGACTCAGCCAGACACAGCGCATGCGCCGATGGCCCCGAGAGCTGCCGAACGCCGTAGATGATAATGCTGGGTGTCTCAGTACATTTGGGGGGGACCCCCCAGGCGCATGCCCACAGCCGGCTGCTGGCTCAGAAGGTGTGCGCAGATAAAATTCTGAAGCACGGGTATCCCCACAGGCTTCTGTTAAAGGCCGTTCCGATGTGTACGCACAGCACTAGGCAAGGGAGCACTGTTTCGTGAGTCCACTGTCCCTTCTCTACCCAAATGCCGGATCAGGGGGCCCTTGTCTCTTCTCTAAATTTTCAGAGCAAAGCAGCAGACATCCATGTGGCTAAGGATTCGGGGTTCGGTTCGTTGGCTTCTTTAGGGCACGTTCCTGCCTGGCCAGGGGGCTGCAGATTTCTGAGCAAGGGAGGGGCCTGTGGCCGAAGACTCCCCCTCAGAGCTAGTAGAACACGGAAGCAGGAATCCCAGCCGTTGGGAAGCACCACGCGTGTCCCTGTGTCACGCTTCACGCTCGCCTGTGTCACGGACGTGCTTGCCTGTGCAAGAGGTCAGGCACCGCGCTCAGATCCCGCCCCAGGGTGCAGCCGGGGACCCGGGCTGTGCCAGCCACTCATCCAGTCCCCGGGGGCTTGCCTGGGCAGTACGAAAATAGAAATACCTACGTCCCGGAGTTTTGGAACTAAATACTCTCTGGGTTGTCACAGTTTCTGGGAAACCACGAATGTCGAGCTGTGTTGGCCGCCTCCGTGGGCTCCAGCCGCCGGCCCTGCATTTGCACCTGAACAGCTGCGCCGTGGGGGACGACAGGGACCCCCACGGGACCCCGCACCTTCGACCTGTCAGGTGCTGAGGCCCACGGAGGAGCATCGTGTCCAGGGTCCGTGGAAGAACTCGGACAACAGCCCAGCTCTGGGTGCCCCCTGCCAGGTCTCACCGCCCAAATCCCCCCCTCCCCCCAACGTTGGACACCGGAGCAGGTGATGGCTGCGTGAAGCTTTGGGGCCCAGCGTCGCCCCCGCGTGAGCACGACCTAGGTTCCCTCTGAAGGCACCTGAGATCGGACACACGTTCTGTTCCTGATCGGATAAACACTGGTCTCGGCCAGTGTGGGTTTCCCTTGCTATGTTTGCTAAGGGCGGGACGGTTCTTCCTTCGAGACGTTTTTTCCCCGGGGCCTTTCCCACCTTATCAGCCCTCCGCCAGCCTCTGTGTTGCAATGTCAGAGTTTAGTTTACTATTTATTCTGCTGCACAGCCGGAAAAAATATGAGTTTGGGGGACATCACCGCCCAGCTGAGCCCGCACACCAGCAGGCACTCGCCCCTCGGTACCCCAGGCCCGGCCCATGGGAACTGGCTGCACTGCGGCATGACCCCCAAGTCCTGGGTACCCACTCTTGGCACTGTGTGCTCTTTTCGACGGCCTTGAAGGTCATTTCCAGGAGCCGGAGGTCACGTAGCCTCTGACAGCCACGTGACAACAGAGACCTGGGGCCGAACGGTCCTGAGGTCTGGTTGTTAAAACGTCAGACACAGAACTTTGAAAGGGTCCAGACGGCTGTGTGTGTGCTCGGCGGATCTGGAAGGGGCGAAGCCAGCGCGTCTTGGCTCGCGGCTCTCTCCGGGGTCACCCATACTGAGTTTTCACGCCCAGCGGTGACACACGTTTCCTTTTCAAAACAGACGGGTTTAAAATTTGAAAGGGATTCCGACTCGTGAACAATATTGAAGTCATTGTCTAGATGCTGGGCCCCCGGGTGGTACACGAGCGGGCAGCTTTGGGGGGGCACACCGACTCTCCAAGCCCGTGTTCAAAACCTGACGGTCCGCAGACAAAGACAAGTGCCATACGATTTCACTCACGCGTGGAATTTAAGAAACGAAACAGATGAACATGTGAGGAGTGGGGGAGGGAGGAGACGAGAGGGAAACGAAGCAGAGGAGGGAGACTCTCAAAGAGAACAGAGTGAGGGTGACGAGGGAGGTGGGTGGGGGATGGGCACTAACGGGGACACTTGTCTGGATGAGCACCCGGTGTTGCATGCAAGCGATGAGTCACCGACTTCCACTCCCCAAACCAACATTGCCCTGTATTCGAACTAACCAGCGATAAAAACAAAAACCTGATGGTCCGGTGGGGTCAACGTTACTGCTCCTCTTTACTGACGGGGAGAGGCTGTCAGCAGGGGGCACAGCAAGGGACATCACTCTGCTAGTGAGATGCCTTGATGGGACTATGAGTGGTCTGAGGCTCTCCTCCAGTGACAGGGACAGGGGACAGGGGACAGGGAGTCCCTCCCGGGCAGACACACTGCCCCCAGCCAAGTGTCAGGGCCGTGACCTCAGCTCAGGTGGCCACCACAGTCCCCCTGTGTCCCGCATCGGTCCCGCCCTCTCCGCTCAGCACACAGCGTGGAGTTGGGGAGGGGGCTGTTGGGGTGGATGCCCTGGAACCAGGGCGGTGGTGGTTCTTCTGTGGGAATCGGACCCTTTCTCCAGGGGGGGTGAACAGAACGTGGCCCTTGCACTCCCCACCCCGCTCCTCGGTCCCCTAACCCTCCTACAACCGTCCAGGACAAGAGCCCCGCACTCCAGGAGGGAACTGGCAGCTGCCTGCTCCTTCTGGGGGTGGGGTGCGAGGGGGATGGTCTCCCAGTCCTGCGGGGACCTGGTCGCTTCTACCAGGAGACCTTGCTCCTAGAAATTGCTGGCAGCTCATCCAAGGAGATGAGAGCTGTCAGTAAGGTGGCTGTCACTGTGTCACAGGGGGAGCCGCGTCTCCTCCTGCCCTGGGGTTCCTTGGGGGCAGGGCTGGAAGCGAGGATCATCGCTCCCTCCCGGTCGAGTCTGGCACAGATGGCCGAGAGCCAAGCCAGGTATGTTTTCAAGGAGGCCAGGAAGGGGGGTCTGGGGTGCGGGGAGGGATGGGAGCTGCCGCTCTGGACCCACGTCTTTCTAGAAGATCACCGCCGCCGTCTCCGTGCCCGAGAGCCAGCCCCGTGGACCCAGACATCACGTCCAAGTCTCTACTATTTCAAGGTGCTGCAACGTGCCCTCGTCACCACCCATTTGGACGTCGGGCCAGCTGTCTCTGTGGGATGAGTCCGCTGTCTTCTTTCCCTGTTGATCTAGAATAATTCTTGGCCCACCAAGGACACAGAAGTCATTCTAGAGGCGGTTCTGAGGCTGCGGGGGGCGGTGGGGGGCGGGGGGGCAGGCTGTGCTTGGGTGGGTCGGGCCCGCTCTCTCCAGAGCAACGTGCCGTGGCATCTGCGACCACCTTGAGGGCACCCACTCTCCAACGGGGGTGGCCTCCATCTGAGGGTCCGAGGCCAGTCTGGGGGCAATCCAACCCCAGAGCCAGGCAGCAAGAGGCAGGCATCCTCAGCCCCGCCCGAGCCCCGCCCAGTCCTGGGGACCGAGGGGGAGAGGCTTGGAGGGGCGAGGTGCCTCTCTCACCTACCTGCCTCTTTCCCTTCATCTCGCTTCCCCTCCATGTACTCCTAGGGGTGGGCCAGGTCCCCCTTGGCCGGGGCACGTGGGGTCCGTGGCTGGCTGTACCCAGACTCTCCTCCAGGGGCCTCCTGGGCTGTCCCAGCAAAGACAGGGCCCACTCACTCCGGCCCTCATGGCTGGGAGTACCCGGGGCAGTGGCCACGGTGGAGTCAAAGCAAGGGCTGGGCTGGGGACAGCAGGGAGGGGGAGAGGGTGGTTATTGGTGGGGGGGGGGAAGAGATCAGGCAAAACGGGCTTCAGGGTCACCCACAGTCTCAGTGGCTCCCTAGACGGGGCAGGGCCACCTATGTCCTCAGCTGGCTTGTCGGACGGTGGATGGGACCCCCGTCTCCCAGCGCTTGCTCCACTGGGTGGGCCTGCTTCCCACAGTTCCCTGCAAACCGCACCCCGTCCTCTCCTGGCCCCTCCTCTCCATCCTCATGGCCTCGGGCCCTCCCTGGGCACCTCCAGCCCCAGGCAGCCCCTGTGGGCACCAAGTCTCTCCTTGGGAAGGCTCCCCCATCTTTCCAGAAGTTCCCCAAGAAGACAGCACGGAACGTGGATGTGTTTACTTCAAGATAAGGGGCGTAGACTCGCCCCCAAACCTGGGCGGGAGGTGCGGGGACAAGAGCCTGCAGACCAAAACCAGAAAACGAGACCATCCGTGCCGACGGCATGGCCACAACGTAGTTTAAGGCTCTGTGTGTACCTCTACGCGCAGGTGCTCACACACACGTGCACACGCACACGCCCACGGCGGCACCTGACGGAGGAACGGAGGCGGGATGCCAGACGCTGCCTGCAGCCTGCCTAAAATACCGCGTTTATTAAAAAAGTGTAAAACAGGAAGACCGTGCAGCAGTCTGAGCAAAGTGGCGAATTTGGGCTTCCCCGACCCGGGGGATGCGGGGCCAGCGGAGCCGCCCGTGCGCCACAGCCCACACGTGCACACCTGTGCACACCTGTGGTCAGGTGTCCCCCCCGTGGCTCGCCCAGGCTGCGGGAGGTGGCGGGGGCGGGGGGGGGGGGCTCCACTGGCGGGTGTGGTGGGGTCCCGTCCAAACAGCAAACAGAATGAAATCCAAACGCTGTCTCCAGAGTGGCTCCGGCCTGCCCGGGAGTCCACTGGAGGCCCCTCTGTGCGCCTCGGGCAGCGCGGGTCGGGGCTCAGGAAGGAAGGGACTGTGCGGCAGGACGAGGGAGGCCCCGGGACCCCTGGTGGTTCCAGGTGGCTCCACACAAACTTCCCATTCACCCCTCCTGGGGAGTGACCGTGCAGAGCCTGGGCGGGCGCCCTGTCCCCCGCCTCCGTCACTCTCGCAGGGCGAGTGGGCGCCGGACGGGGAACCAGCAGGCCAGGTGAGCGGGGGCGGGGGGGGGGGACACGAAAGCTGCATTTGGCGGTAGCGTTAAGGCCGGCCCTGGGTGGAGGGCCCCACGGGAAAGGTCAGCACCTCCCCTGGAGGAGCCCGGATGGCCCCCCAGGTCCTTCCTGCGGTCCTCCTGCCGCCACGGGCCCCTCCAGCCACAGTGGCCGCGCTTGTGGGTCTGTCTGCCTCCCCCGGGCTGGCTTAAAGTGCTAGGTGCCTGGGAGGGAGGGCTGGGGCCGGCCCAGTTCTGCGGGCGATGCCCACGTTGTCCCCAAGGGGCTCCTATTTGAGGACGTAGTTAATGAGCAGCTGACACGCCATGAACACGCAGAGCAGGAACCAGGAGCGCGGGCTCTGTAGGAGGCCTGGGGCCGGCACCTGCCTGGCCCTCGCCGTGGAGCTCAGCATGGCCGAGAGGTGCCTGCAAATGGGGTGGAGGCTGAGCCAGGGCCCAGACAGGGGGGCCTCCCCTCCCCTCAGCGGACGGCTGGTCAACACAGGGGTCCCAGGGCAGGGTGGAGGCGGCAGGCACACATTCCAGGGAGGGAGGGGTCACGGCTGGGGCAGGGGGGGGCTCTTGTACCCCCTTTCCCATCCCGCTGTCGGCCTGAGCCGTCTCCCCCTCCCCCAAAGCCATACGTTGGAGCCTGACGCCCAGCACCTCAGAGGTGACTCTTTTTGGAGACGGATTTTTTCAAAAGGTAATTAAGGTAACACGGGGTCACCAGGGTGGGCCCTGATCCCGTGTGACCGGGGTCCTTGTAAGAAGAGGGGATCGGGACACAGACACGCACGGAGGGACAGCCCCGCGAGGACACAGGGAGAGGACGGCCGTCCACACACAGGAGAGGGGCCTCGGGGGGACCCGGCCCCGCCCACACCTGGACCTCGGGCTCCGGCCTCCAGGACGGCAGGGGGGACAGTGCATCCTGTGGTGCGAGCCCCGTCTATGCACGGCGTCACGGCCGCCCCAGGACAGCGACCCCCACCCTGGCCTCGGATTATCATCGTGTGCCTGGAAACTTCTGGCTATTCTCTGGCTACGTGCCTCATAGCCAGCCTCCTGTGTGGGGCCAGGCGGCTGCTCCCACGGCTTCCTTTCTGCTTCCAGGCCGGCGCCATGCTCCCCTCCCCCCCCCACCCCAACCAAGGGCAGTGCCTTCTGACTCACACTGACTCAACACCCAGGCTCCTCCAAGCCTACACCCTATGTCAGGCATCCTGCTATTCATGTTTTTAGCACAGAGCTAGGGGCCCCCTGAGCATCGCCAGCTCATCCTGTTCAGAGGGACCCCCTGCAGCCCCCACACCGCCCAGAGCTCCTTCATCCTGTCCTCATGACACCAGACCCCCGGCCAATCTTCAGGGTTCTGGCACCGGAGCGACATTCCGGATTCCAGAGCCCCTGGCGCTCTCCAGGCGGGGACCCTGGGAGCGAGCCTACCTGTGCAGCTCCTGCTGGGCCTCCTGGATGGACAGCACGGCCTCGTGCAGCGCCTGCAGCCGCCGAGCCTCCTTCCCACACCGAGGGCACGGGCTCTCGCTGCCTGGGGTGGCCGGCCGCACGTCAGGGGACCCAGGGGACAGGGGATGGAGGGGGAATCTAAGGTGAGTTGCGTGTCCCGGGAGCCAGCAAGGGGGCCCCAGGGCCACGCCGCACCTCTCGGGTGAGGCTAACCCCTCGAGGATTAGAAGCACGGGCGGCGAGGGTCCCCCCACAACCCCCACCCCCGGCCAAGCTCAGCTGGCCTCTGACAAGCCCTGGGACAGAGAAACGGCTGAGGCACAGCCCAACCTCCACAGAGGCAGGGACAAAGTCGGAGAGACACAGGGGCAGAACCGGAGGGTCACATGCGGACAGACACTGCCCAGCCCCGCCCCCCACGCTGCCCCTGCCAGCCACGGGAGCCACCCCCCTCCCCCCCCCCCCCCCCCCCCCGCCCAGAGTACAGGGTTGGGGACCGCTGCCCTCCACGCCCCTCGTCCGCCCCCGGGCTCAGGGAGGCGTGTGAGGGCCCCTGGGAGGAGGGTTGAGGTGGACCCTGTACCTGGACCCTGTACCTTCTCTGACCCCTCCCACCCAGCTCAGGAGGGCTCACCGGGGATGAAGTCACCGTCCTCCTCCTCTTCGTCGGAGAGCTCTGGGCAGGACTCGGGCGTGGAGCTGCTCTCCGTGACCTGGCTGTGGCCGGACGGCTGGTCGCTGGCCTTGCGGAGCCGCCGGTGTGGGCCGGGCCCCTAGAAAGAGGCAGAGCCACTGCCGCTGGGGGCCCGCCTGTGCCCACCCACACCCCCCGCTGGCCTCGTGCTCCGGCTGAGCCCCAGGGGCCCTGCCGGGGATGTGCCGGCCCGCGGACACGGCGGCACGGTTATGCCGGGACGGCTCTAGAAGGAGCGGCCGTGGCCGCTGGTCCCGTCTCACTGCGTGAGCTGACAGCTGGGGATCCCCCGGCACGGGGAGACGCGTCCAGAGGGACCTCCAGGATTGGCTGACCCCCAACGCTTCCCCAGAGTACAGGGGCGGCCGAGGCGTGGCCGGCCGGAGGGGCTGCGGAGAGGGTGGGGGGGTGGGGCCCGGGGGGCATCCAGGTGGAGGTGGCTGGGGCTGCCCGTCCGAGTCAGGGCTGAGGGGCGAGTCAGGGGTGTCATGTGGACGGCGAGAGACGTGGCCCCTGCCTGCTGGGGAGACTGGGGCCACCCTGCCTGTCCTGCCCGTGTGGCTGCCGGCCTCCAGCTGCGAGCACGCTGGCCCAGCAGATGCCGTTCTGTTCTCACAGACTCTGTGACGCGTGGGGTGGGTGGCACCCGTGGAGGACACCGCAGGCTTCCCTCACGGGCTGCGCCCTGGGGTTTCTCTCAGCAGACCTCTTGCTCGCCTCCTGGAGCCCCCCGCCTTCTCTCCCTGCTCTCCCTCGGCAGGCCGCTCCTTCCCCTACCTGACCGGGCCCCCAGGCTGCCCGGAGCCTCAGTTTCCCCATCGGCTGTCAGCCTCACAGAGGGCACCTCCGGGGAGCAGCGGGCCAGGAGCCAGCAGCCCCCGGCACCGCGCCCTGCACATCTGGCTGCCCCGTGAACCCAGCCTCCTGCGAACCCAGGCGTTTCGGGTGCCGTGCTGGGCGGGGCAGGGCAGGGGATGGGGGGCGCAGAGGAGGCCCTGCTGGGAGGGGGCGAGTGTAGGTGGGGGGGGGATACCGGAGGGGGAGGGGCGGGCAGGTAAGAGTGAGGGTGGGGGGCGGCCGCCACACCCACCGCCTGACGGTCCCCTCCCGCCGCTGAGGTCGACCCCGGGTGGGGACCCTGGGGGAGCTGACCTGGTGCCTGGGCCCCGGGCTGCCCAGGAAGGCGGTCCGGTGGGCCGTGGTCCCCCGCTGTACGGTGTGCAAGACCCCGTCTTGCTCAAACTGGCTGATGTCCTTCAGGGGATCCCAGGGGCTGTGGCTGGAGGGTCCGGAGGGTCTCCGTTGGCAGAGGCAGTGGCCCCTGGGGCGAGGGGACCCGTCCCGGCCCAGCCTCAGCCCCCCAGCTCAGCCCCCAGAGGGGGACTACTGCCTAGGCCTGTGTGCAGGGCCCACGGGAGGGGGCGGCCGCGGAGCCCCGGGAGGACCCTCCCGCCCCCATCCCTGCCCCTCCAGGGCAGCCGGGGCCCCGTGTGGAGCAGTGGCCCCGGGGCCCCCCCGGCACTCACTCCTCGTGCAGGTAGCGCCACTCCTGGGTGGCGGGGTCCAGGCGGAACAGCTGCGGTTTCCAGGGCGTGAGGTTCTGCTGGCGCTCGCGAGCCCGCTGCCGCTGTGCCTCCTCCAGCAAAAACTTCTCCCGTGTGGCCTTGTGCTGGTCGCCCTCGCCGATGGCCCTGGTGACGTGCTGCCAGAGCCTGCGAGCAGGGCACTCGCTCTGAGCCGGGGGCCCTGGGCTGTCCCGCCCACTTGGCACCGGAGGGGAGGCTTAGAGCAACCTCCACTTGGTTGCCTCCGGCGACAGGCAGCTCACTCTCTCTCCTAGGGTGCTGTTTACTACGCACAATGAGATGGTTCTTTCCTACTCTGAGCTCACACCTCTCGCCCGCAGGGTCCTCCCTGTGGAGCTGCTGGTCACCTGCGGGCAGTGACGGATCCCCAAGCCCTCCGTCCCTCCCCCCGGCAATTGCCCCAGCGGGACACGTCATCGGTCACGAGAGGTCGGCTCTGGTCCACCCTCCCTGCCAGCGACATCCTGGGACAAGCTCAAAGCACCGTAGCCCTGCCGACCGGGAGGACAGCCGCCTGCCCAGCCACCGCGGGCTGGGGTCCCGGGTCCCGCGGCCGCCGGCAGGCCTCACCTCTCCGACTCCAGCTCGGTCTGCTCCTCAAATAGCACCGTGTGCCGCTTCAGCCTCTGCCCCCGGACCTCCCCACTCGGGTTCCAGAAGAGCTCGGTGCTTCCTCGGCCCTCCTCCTTGATAAACACTTCTCTGTCCTGCCCCAGACGGCCCGGGCAAGGTCAGAGGCACTGGCCCCATGGCTGTGCCCGTGCTCCGGGGGCCTGCCTGCGCCAGCCTCTTACCCAGTGACCGGTGAGATGGGCCAGGACCTCCTCTCCGGACGTGATCTTCCCCGAGATCTGGTTGATGCTGGTGCTGCCCCCGAAGAAAGGCTGCGGGGACACCCCGCGACAGTGCTCCTGAGGGGTCGGTGGCCTCCCCTGGACCCTTGTGCCCCTCCGCGGGCCGGGGGAGGAGGAGGCCCCTTCCTCATGAGGGTGCAGGCTCCCCGCCCCCGGGACGTGGGAGGCTAGGATGCGACCCAAAGCTGGGGGCGGCCACGCTCACCCCAAGCCTCAGCTTCAGCTCGAGGATGCCCCCACGGTGTGCGCCCCATGGAGGGGAAGGGGTCTGGGCCTGTGCCGGCCCCACCGTGCGGCCTGCGGGAACCCCCTCCTCTCTCCTGGCCCTGGCTGTGCCACAGAGATGCCAAGGGCAGCTCCCTCCTCCCGTGGGCATCTGCTCCAGAAACCCCGGGGCACCAGAGGGCTCCTCCCTGCCCTGAGGTGGCTGGGGGTGTGGCGGCCAGTGCTACCTTAAGCTTGAATTCCAGCTCAACTTGCAAGTTGTTCTTCTCACACTCGATGGTCACTCTGCCTCCCAGCTCCATGGTCATGGTGCCATACAGGATTCCTGAAACACAGTCCCTGCTCGGTCCTGCCTCGTCGCCCCGACCCAGCCACGCTGACCCCGAGGAGGCCGGTGTCGGACCCCAGGACGGAGAGAAGGGGCAGGGTGGGGGAGAGGACAGGGGCCCCTGGGGGCAGAGTCTCTGGGATGGAGAGGAGTCGGCCAGGGGGAGCGTTACCCCGACCACACCTGGCTCCTCGGTGACCCTCTGCCCCCAGGGCTTGTGCTCCCAAGAGTTGCTCTGTCCAGGGAATGTCCTGCCCTTTGCTGGGTGCCTTCCTCCAGGATCCCCCCTTTCCAGGCTCCCAGGGCCCCCACGAGACGCTCATCGCCATCTATCATTTGCTCTGCAGTTTGGGCCCCGACGTGAGTTCCTACATCCTCCCGGCTCATGGCTGCGCCCGGGATTGGCCCGGCATATTTATTTAAAGTAACAAACGTATTTTTTAATTAACCTAGGAATGGATGAATCTTCCGTTTCTGGCCATACGGGAGACTTACTCTAACTAAAGACAAGAGCTGTGTTGTGTCGGTTGTAAAACACCTGGGCGTGTGGGATAACGTGGAAGAAAAAAAAAAGAGACGAGCCACTTGGAACAGAAAAGGGCTGGGAAACCCCCAAATCCCACGGGCACACCTGCGTGCTGCCCAGGATGGCCCTGCACCAAGTGGGGTGGGGTGCTGCAGAGCGGGGGGGGGGGGTGGGGGTGGTCCCCTCTCCGCTGGTGGGGACAGCGTCCCGAGACAGACACCAGCCTCCTCTGACTACACCTGTGGTTTAGACTTTGAAACCAGATAAACACTGCATTTCCACAAGCACTTAAAATATGACATTTGCCAAAGGAAAATGAAACTAAAACCAAGTGGGAATTTTTCTGGTAGTGTGATCCTGCAGGGGGATCAGTCCCCGGGACTTTACAGACCCCAGGGAGACAGGCCAAGATAAGAACAATCACCACAGAGAAAGCACAGAGCGCTTCTGGCCGTCATGCTATCGGGCTGGGTGGTCAGTGTCATTCTGACCGGTGTGCGTGGTGTGGGAGAGGAAAGGTGACCGCGGTGGTGTCACTTATAAAGGGGCTTTGTGGCAAGAGGGAGGAAGACGTTGCAGGTGCCCGGTCCCCAGGACTAAATAAAAGTCTGACGTCTGGGATCTGGATTGGAAACACGTAAACTCGTGATGTATTTTCATCTTAAAAAAAAAAAAACAAGATTAGCTACTGTTTAGTTACTGGAAAGTCCTAGAGACAATGACAAAGCACTCCTAAGAGGCAGGTCTGGCTTGCAGCTGTGATACCGAAACACCGTTTCCTACTGGCAGGAAGCTTGGCTTCCTGCAGAAATGCCTGCCTCGTGGTCTATGCCAGGAAGCGTCACGCTCCCGTGGGGCCAACCGGGAAGGAAGCGGGGTGTTAGGGCCCGAAGACGTCTTCCAAGAGGAGTCCCACACCCAGGTAGGAAGTCACTGAAGAGTCGAGTGCACCTTCAACCGACCAGTAAGGACCAGGGCGTCCGCACTGAGGGAGCCGGCCTGGGCGCTGCTGCCCTGGGCAAAGGGAGCCCCTCACCTTTGCAGTGGGCGTAGGGCATGGTGAGGGTGTAATCCTCCGCACGGTTCAGGAACGTGAGCGTGGCCTTGCCGTCCAGCAGAGCCGACAGGGAGTTCCCTGCGGAGATGCGGCCGGGGGAACCGGTGAGTGGAGACGGACCCTCAGGACCCCGGGGGCCCGCCCCCTAAGTCACAGGGTCTGAGCTCCCTTCCAGCAGGTGGAAAGAGGCCCCTGTCCCTCCAGCTGTGTGACTGTGGGGCAGCCAGGCCTCTCACTAACCCTGTGGGTCACTGAACCTCTCTGTGACTCAGATTCTGGAAAAGGCCCACCCAGGATGCCACACGTTAAGGTTGATTTCAGTTACCGAAGGGGGGATTTTCAGGGCGTAGGCTGCAAACGTTTGCAAACTAGCCCAACCCCCTGCTTGGGGTTTTTTTTTTTTTTTTTTTTTTTTTTTTTAATGTTTATTTATTTATTTTGAGAGAGAGAGAGAGAGGGAGAGCCAGCACAGAGCCCAACGTGGGGCTCGAGCTCACGAACCGTGACGTCATGACCCGAGCCCAAGTCAAGAGTCAGATGCTTCACTGACTTAGCCACCCAGGCGTCCCTACTCTGTTCGGATTTCGGGGAGACAGAAGCCATGAGCCACGTGGGGCCACAGAGCAAGTGCAGGGCAACTGAGGAGCTGCTCTTAAAACTTCATTTTGATCAATTTAAAGAGCCACACGTGCCTAGGGGTGCCGCACCGGACAGCCCAGCTCTAGACGGCACCTGTTGGCGCAGGTCCTTGCCCATGACCCTCACAGCGTCCCCGCAGGACGTGCCCTCCCTGCGGCTGAGGGGCGGCCGGGCTCTGCACAGACCCTGCCTCTCTCCGGGTCCCGAGCTCTTCACCACCCACGTGGTCCCTGACCCGGAGACGTGGGGAGGGAGACAAAGCCGGCCACCCCGTGCGGTCTTGGGGACCTCCGCATCCTATCATCCCCCAGCTGGGACAGCCCAGGGGAGCCCCCTCACCGTAAAACCGGGACTTGGCTGTGATGTTGCCGCTGATGCAGAAGCCGTCCTTCCTGTTACTGACATGGAAGGCGGACACGGGCGGGTGGTGGGACACCTGCGGGCAGAGGACAGAGGACAGTCCTCCCCGGGGAGGGCAGAGCCCGGCTTCCTGACGAGAAGCCCCCGTCCCCTGCCCCACCGCATCCCTCCTGGCCATTCCCGGCTCTCAGTCCCGCTGCCCAGGGAAGCGGAGGGGACCCCACGTCGGTGCAGAGCGCCCGGGGGGGTCAGGGTGTGCCGTCCCCTCCCGAGGAAGCACCTTCTGCTGTCCCGGGGCCTGTCCCCGACTGCAGCTCCCGGGAGGATCCCGACGGCGGCCGGGGGGCCGCCAAGAACGTGCGCTGGGGTCGGAGTGCCCACCACGGGCCCGGCGTGCCGCCTGGGAGCGGCCGGGCCTTACCTGCTCCGCGATGTAGAAGGTGTGGCTGCTGGTGTGGGGGTGGAACCAGCGGCAGCGGAAGGTCTCCCCCAGGACGGGGTTGTACGGCTTCTTGATCCCCTGCGGGCAAATGACCGAGAGGCGCACGTGAGGAACTGGGCCCAAGCAGGACGGGGTGTGGACGCAGGGACAACCTGGGGGGCTGCCCACTGCCCACCCCCATCCCTACAAGGGACGGCCTGCCTGGCCACCAGCACTGGGGGCAGCGCCCCACTTCTGCTTTGGGGAGAACACGCTTTGCCCGTGGTTTACGTTCTGGGGGGGCAGCCTATGAGGTGTCCTGTCCGGTTCCCGGCTCCGAGGGGGACCGGAGACCCTGAGCAGGTCACACTTTCCCTGGACTTTGGGTGAAACCAGCGCACAGCCTGTTCGAAGCCCCCAGTGGCTTCTATTGACCTTTTCAGTAGGACCCCAAGCCCCCAGCCCTGCGCCCCACTCCCCAACTCCGCTCGCCACCTTTCTGCTCCCGCAAACGGCCCAGGTTCGTCCCCGCTGCAGCAGGGAACAAGTTCCCGCTCAGGACAGCCCTCCTTCCGGGTCTCGGACCCCCTCATCGGATCGGCAGCAGCTGGCCACCCCTTCACGCCATCCAGCAGACCTCTGTGCGCACGCACGTGTGTGTGCCTGTATGTATGTGAGTGTGCGTGTGCACATGTGTGAGAGTGCCTGTACGTGTGTGCCTGTGAGTGTGTGCATGTGTGCCTTATGTCTGTCCATGTGTGTGTGCACATGTGTGCCTTACGTGTGTGCCTATGAGTATGTGTGTGCGTGCACACGTGTGCGTGTGGGTGCCCGTACGTGTGTGTACATGTATGTGTGTGCACACGCACATGTGCGTGCCTTACATGTGTCCATGTGTGTGCACATGTGTGTGCGCATAGGAATGTGTGCGCGCACGCACGTGTGCGTGTGTGCCTGTACTTGTGCGTGTGTGTGTGCACGTCAGTGTGTGCCTGTGTGTGTGTGCACGTGTATGTGCCTGTGTGCACGCGCGTGCCTATACGTGTGTGCGGGTGTGCATGTGTGTGCATGTGTGCTTGTACTTGTGCATGTGACTATGTGTGTGTGCACGTGCGTGCGTGTCAGTGTGTGCCTGTATGTGTGTACGTGTACGTGCATGTGAGCATGTGCACGTGTGCGTGTGTGCACGCACGTGTGTCTGTGTGTACATAGGAATGTGTGCACGCACGTGCGTGCATATGTGCCTGTACTTGTGTGTGTATGCACGTGTGTGCGTGTCAGTGTGTGCCTGTATGTGTGTGAATGTGTGCACCTGCGTGCCTATACGTGTGTGCGTGTGTGCCTGTATTTGTGTGCATGTGTGTGTGCGTGCACATGTGGGTGCCTGTGTGTGTGTACATGTACATGTGCATGTGAGCATGTGCACGTGTGCGTGTGTGCATGCACGTGTGTCTGTATGTGCATAGGAATGTGTGCGCGCACGCACGTGTGCGTGTGTGCCTGTACTTGTGCGTGTGTGTGTGCACGTCAGTGTGTGCCTGTGTGTGTGTGCACGTGTATGTGCCTGTGTGCACGCGCGTGCCTATACGTGTGTGCGGGTGTGCATGTGTGTGCATGTGTGCTTGTACTTGTGCATGTGACTATGTGTGTGTGCACGTGCGTGCGTGTCAGTGTGTGCCTGTATGTGTGTACGTGTACGTGCATGTGAGCATGTGCACGTGTGCGTGTGTGCACGCACGTGTGTCTGTGTGTACATAGGAATGTGTGCACGCACGTGCGTGCATATGTGCCTGTACTTGTGTGTGTATGCACGTGTGTGCGTGTCAGTGTGTGCCTGTATGTGTGTGAATGTGTGCACCTGCGTGCCTATACGTGTGTGCGTGTGTGCCTGTATTTGTGTGCATGTGTGTGTGCGTGCACATGTGGGTGCCTGTGTGTGTGTACATGTACATGTGCATGTGAGCATGTGCACGTGTGCGTGTGTGCATGCACGTGTGTCTGTATGTGCATAGGAATGTGTGCACGCACGCACATGTGTGTGCCTGTACTTGTGTGTGTGTGCACATGTGTGTATGTCAGTGTGTGCCTGTATGCATGTGAGTGTGTACACATGTGCATGCATGTGTGCACGCGCGTGCCTATACGTGTGTGCCTGTATGTGTGTGCATGTGCGTGTGTGTGTGCACGCATGCACTTCCCCCCGGAGACCGGAGGGCAATTTATTGCCCTCGGAGGCAATCGCTCCACAAGCGATAAAATGCCCTCAGAGGACGCCTGCCCCGCCCGTCCGAGCCCCGTCCGCAGCCTCCTGTCCGCTCCTCTCTGCCGAGCTGCCTGGATCGGGCCCGGAGCCACCCCTGCGGCGCCCCGTCTGCCCCGGCCAGCCTCCCAGACGGACGCTCCTTCTCTGCCTCAGCAGCGCCCCACCCAGGGCCGCCACGTGGGCGCGCACCCCGCCCTGCCGAGGGCCCCGAGGCAGTTAAGAGACCTTGGATCTGCTGTGTGACTCTGGGGCCGTCCCTCCCCTCCGCTGAGCCCCAGTTTCCCCTTGGGCGCAGTGGAGGAGCAGAACCAGAACCACACGGTCACGCCCGTGTCCCACGGAATCCCCTGAAGGGCCCAAGCGGGACCCTCCGGGTCTGAGAGACACAGTGGCCACACACAGCGGTGCTGGGAAAAGGGCTGTCGCCCCTGCACCTCAAGGAACCCCTGGGACCTGCTTTTCGTGATGCATCTTGGGAGTCATGGAAACCTTTCTGAGAACCCAAACTCGGGCTCTGATGAGCACAGGGCTGCTGGGGTTGCAGTGAGAGCAGGGGGCCCACAGCCCCACCCCTCCACTGGGCCCGCCCTCCCCGCCGGGGCCCTGACCTTGGGTTTCTTGTAGAAGCCTGACAGGTACCACCGCAGTACAAGCTTGATGCGGCTGTAGGCGTCCTCCTCCAGGGCGGCCCTGTGCCAGGACGGGAGAGGCCCCTCAGTCCAGGCCGGGATCCCCCAGGCCACCCTCTTGCCCTGTCCACCTTCCATCCACTTGGCTGGACACGGGCCACCGGGCCCCTCCCGTCCCGCCCAGCCCCGAAGCAGGGAAGCTGCCCGCCCTCCAACAAGGAATCCGGTTCTCCACCGAACTGGAAAGTGCCGGGGTGACCGCAATGCTGGGGCAGACAGGGTGCTGCTGGCTCGAGGGCTGGCAGGGCGCCTCTGCTTCCAGGAAGCCCTCCGGGGTACTCCCGCCCTCGCCCAGCTCCCGAGCCTCCCTCTTCCCAGCCTCCACAGCCTGCAGGGTTCGGCTTGAGGGCACCAACGCCCAGAGCTCGGGACACACAGAAGGTGCTCGGGGCTGGCCCCACGCTCACCTTTGATGGCTCCGGCCCTGACCTGACGGGCAGCCTGCCCCCCTCCTCCCTCTCGACCTGCTCCTCCTGGGGCCGGTCTTGGACACGGGGCCCGCTACGAGGCTGAGCTCAGCCGCGGACCCCGGGGCCCCTCCAGAAACATCCATGAAGGGGCCGGGGGCTGAGGGAGGCTGGGCTCTCCGGGTGCGCACGGGTAGGAGGGGCGCCCCCTGCTCGCTCACCTGGACAGCAGGTCGGCGTGAAAGTAATAGTCTGAGAGCTTGTCCAGGAAGGAGCGGGGCTCTAACACGAAGGTGGGCAGCACCACGCGGGACAGGTCCATGCCCGGCCGCAGCTGCCTCAGCAGAAGCCACATCAGACTTTTGTTCTCCTCGGACACAGTCTCCACCTGGGAGGCCTGGCCCAGCTGCCGATGGTGGAGGGTGGGGGGGGGAGGCTGCGGTCAGGCCCCCGGTCCATGCCTCCCGGGGGAGCGGGGACGGGGGGCAGGACAGGGGTGGCCGGCTCTGGGCGGGGGACGTGCGCTTCCTTGGTCTGGCCCCCGGCAGCCCAGCCGGCCTGTCTCGCCCGGTCTGGCCCGTTCTCTCCGGCGACCCCAACCCAGAGGGGCACGTGCTGGCCCAGGCTGGCTGCTGTCTGCCTCCACTCCTTGCCAGCCTGGCCGACCTGGGCCCTCCCCTCGGTCTGGGCGACCCCCGACTCTTGTGCGCGGGGTAGAGCCCGCCCATCCTGGCTGCTGAAACCCAGTGGTGCCAGGAGGCGCGGTGGGTACGGGGAGACCCCACCCCAGCCCATTCAATCTTCCCAGTGGCCTGGAGACATGGGTGCGGGGGGTGCTCTGGGCCTGCGCTTCCTTTAGAAATAAGGGTCCAGGGTCACACTGCCGGGTGGGGACCGCCCTGGCCCCCGCCTGTCCTTCCCAGTAACACACTCAAGGAGACAGAGCTGTGGGGGCTCAGGGCTTTGTCCCTCTGGGTCTGGGCAGCGGGGTCGGGTGGCTGCACCTCGCCGTCCACGCCGACCAGCAAACCCTGAGGCAGGCAGAGTCTCAGAGGGTCACGGAGGCATGGCCAGCTCCGTGGGGCGCTCATAGGACGGGGCAGTACAGCCGGGACACGGGGGAGTCCCACAAAGACCGGGCGGAAGTCTAGCCCATCATCTCTCCCCGGGGACCCCACCGTCTTCAGCCTTTGATGCCTCTGGCCTCGGGTGGATCTGGACTCAGCTGGTGTGTGTGTGTGTGGGGGGGGGTCCCCTCAACTGCCTACCCCTCTGAGCCCCGATGAGGCCCTGAGCTGGATTTGGACCCAGGTGGCCCCTGCACCCCTTCTTCCCAGACTTACTCCTCGCAGTGGCCCCTGGGCACTGGCACTGCGGTCGTCCCCACGTTACAGAGGGGACAGGCGACTTACCCGAGTTCACACAGCTGAGCTCGCACAGCACAGGCGGGCCGTGAACTCAGGGCTGTGTGTGTCTGTGGCCCGAAGGCAGCCACCCCGAGGGAGGCAGGATCGGTATCTGTCTCCACCCTGCTGGGCCGCCTTACACAAGCTGCTTTGCCTCTCTGTGCTAGCACACCTGTCCTGGGGCCCCTGCCAGGTCTCCCAGGTCCCTCTGTGGAGCCCAGCCTCGTCTGTGCTGAAGGGTCCCTCGGGCTGCCCGCTCTCGGCCCCAGGGCCCTCACGTGCATCTCCCCCAGTGTCACGGCCCTGACCCTACCCGGCCTCGCAGGTGCGTCGCCATCGGGCTGGGACCTGCCCGAACTCCTCCGATGTGTCTTGAGCCCCGCCCCTTGGCCCTCCTCCAGGGCTGCCCGGGACCAAGGCGCCCTTGTCAGCCTCCCGACAGAGGCTCCTCCCTAGTGGCTCCGGGTTTCTACCCCCACTCCTTGGCTTTCTAAAGGCCTCGCTGGACCTCGGCGGGCCCCCACCTAACCCCCCCAGGGTCTTCCCAAACCCTCAGCAGAGTCCTCACGGCCCCCTGGCTCTCTCTGAGTTGTGGACACCACCCTGGTCTGGTCTGGTCCCCCAGCACTCCCACCCCGGGCACTACAATCTCCTGTCCAGGGGCCAGCCGGGCACCGAGGCCTCTGTCTTTTCCGGGGAGGCGGGGGACGGGGCGACACCGGCCGCCCAGGTGGGGAGGGCTCTCACCTCCCCAAACTCCTCGTGGACCTGCTCCACATACGTGGTCCCCCCGGGCGCCAGGCCCTCCAGGGTCTCCGACTGGACACTCCTGCTCTCGTTCGTCTTTCCGCTGTGGTCCTGGGCCTCGTTGTCCGACTCCTCTGCGTTCTCCCTCTCCGACTTGTCCGAGAAAGCGTCGTTCTCCAGGGAGGAGCCATTCAGCCTGGAAGGGAGGGGCGTGCCGGGGGTCCCAGGTCAGGGGTGCGGCCTGGGCGCCCCCACCCAGGGCACGGCTCACTGCCAGCACTGCACCCACATCCTCGGGTCTAACCCAGTGTGCACGTGAAGAAACTGAGGCCCCCGGGCCCAGTCTGGGTGAAGGAGGCTGCCTCCTGACCTCGGGGTCTGGTGGCCAGACCTCCATGGTGCCTGCCCCCCGCCCCACGTACAAGGAGACCCGTATGTGAGTCCCGGTGACAGCCAGGGTCCTGGGGTCCCCAGCAGGCCGGAGACCCGGGCTCGACCCCTGCCCACCGCACCCCTGCTCACGGGCACAGGTCTTGGTCGTGGATGGTGGCCGAGGGGGGCAGCCCGCAGAGCGAGGGGGGCGACGCATCCGGCGAGGACCCGGGCTCCCCGTCACGGCCCTGCTTGCACGAGCTGAGTCGCAGGAGGCTGGAACAGCGCAGAGCCAGCTCTAGGGCGTCGAGCCAGCAGCGGCCTGCGGGGGGGAGGGGGGGTGAGCCCACTGCGAGCCCGGGAAGGGCCCCTCCCCTGTGCGTCCCCCACCCCCCTGGAGAGCCTTCCCAGGTGCCCCCGCCACGCAGGTGCACGTGGGCGAGTGCGGGTGGCAGACGTGAACAAGGACGGGGCCTGGCGGCCAGCCCCCGCCTGACTGGGGGAGACAGGAGCCTGGGGCAAGGAAGACGCCCTTCCCTCCCTCAAGGTCACACCTGAGCAAGACCCAGGCACCTGCAGCTTCTGCACACGGGGCCCTGCCTGACAACAGCCGCCTGCCCCAGGCCTGGGGGGCAGGGGTGCGCCTCAGGGGCCCCGGGGCTCCTGGTGGCCCACGGCACAGGCCAGGACAGTGGGCGGCAGGCTGGGGAGGGGGCTGCTGAACGTGGCAGGCAGCCAAGGGCGTCCTGGAGGGAGGGTGGCCCTGAGGCAGAGCCGGCCCGATCCACCCGCCCCCCATCCCTGCTGCCTTCCTGGCGGAGGCTGCCAGCGGGTGAGACCAGCACTGCTCGCATGTCCCAGGCGGCGCTCACAGCTGTGGGGACGCCTGTCCGCCACGGTGACCCCCGGTGTCCTGGTGGGATTACTAACAGCGGCCTTTCCACTCACGAGGGCGTCTATGCCCGCACATCATGTGATCAAGCGTTATTCCGAGAGAAGCTTCAGGGGTTCGAGGCGTGGGATTAAGGACAGTGACGATACCTCCCTAGTCTGGGCCTTCAAAGTGCGGCCTTTCGGAGAGCGTGACTCTCATTCCCTAACTTTGAAACCCACAGAATCCTTTGGGGGGCATCCTGGGCCTGGGACCGGGAGGCGAGGGTTTGCAGGGACGGTGGCCCCTGGTTCTCACAGGGGCACCCGGGGTCCTACGGGGTTTCACTGCAGGCTTGATGGGAGCCCGAGCGCCCAGCCCTGGGGGCAGAGGTGGGGGTCACGGGAGCAGCCCCCGCAGGAAAGAGTGGGGACACCGAGGCCTGCTGAGCTCGGGGCTCGCCTCGTCGTTGCCACAAAGGACCAGACACCCCGAATGCTACGCATCCTTTGAGGCCCATTCCCGGGCCCCCTCCTCGTCCTCCAGAAAGCCCACCCTCATACGCACAGGGGATGTGGACACCGTCCCTCCCTGCTCACGGCCCCCCCACCCATCTGGGACCCAGCTCACACTTTAGTCCGATCTGCCTTGTCTGACAGTGGGCTGCTCTCCTTCCCCTGAGACCACGGGCTCCACGAACACGGGGTGGGGGGGGGTCCCTCCTGGGGTGTGGACGGGACAACGTCCACCAGCCCCGCCCCCCCACCGCTCTGGGCCCCGAGGGCTTGAAAGAGGGGCAGCTGCATTTCCCCAGAGCCGCCACTAGAGGGCGCTCCAACAACGCGCGCCGCACTCGGGAGCCCGGGAAACTAGATGGCTCTCCAGACCTCAGGGCTTCCTTGGGGACAGTGTGCCCGTGCCTCAGTTTCCTCGTATGTCAACGGAGGTGAAAACAGTAGAACCTGCTGATTCGACGGGGACTGGCATGTGCGTGGCGCTCAGCAGCTGCCATCTGGTTGCTTTAAATAAGGTCACTGGGTAGTCATTACAACTGGGTGGCCGGCCAGTATTCATGTTTTGGCCTGGGGAAACTGAGGCTCCGAGAGGTAACTAGTGGATGGCAGGCCTGCCTGGCCCAAGCCCAGGCTTGTCCCGTGACATCTGCCTGCGTCCTGCTTGGGCGGCAGCGGGAGGGTCTGGACAGGGGCCGCGTGCACCTGGTCTGCGATGCCCCCGGGGCGCCCACTCCAGGCGGGGCCCCACCAGGGAGACCCACAGGGCAGCGGGGGACTCACCATCGGACTCTGAGGCGGCCCTGAAGATCAGGTAGCTGCTGGGGAGGGGCTGTGTGATGGAGCCCACACTCTCGCCTTTGGGGCCCTGGAGAGACAGAGAGCCGGCGTCAGCCGAGGGGACACGCAGGCACGGGCGGAGATGCGGGTCACGAGGAGTCACGCAGACGCGCACTGAGACACACGCGGCCTGAGGACCCCCAGGTGGGGCCAGACCCCCAGCCACGCGGACGCAGCAGGCAGCGAGAGGAGAACGAGCCCGCGGCTCGGTCCCGGGCTCTCCTGCGGCTCTGGAGTTCTCTCCGTCTTCGGGTGGCCGTAATCGGCACGCGCACGTTCGGGGTGCCCGTTCAGCGAAACGATGAGTAACTTTTTACAGCAGAAGTATACCCCCTGCAATCTCTGGGACATACCTACACTAAAAAAACCATTTGGGTGTTCGTCTGAAATCCTGCCGTACCTGGACATTCTGGATTTTATCTGGCAACCTGACGGGCAGCCTCCCGGTTAGGAAGGTACAGCAGGGAGGGCTGGGCTAGGAGCGGCTCACACGGCCCGATTCCTCAGCCTCTGCGCATCGCCGTGTGCTCCGCCCGGGCCGCATCTGGTCCCCGGCCGCCGAGAGACCTAACCCACGGCCGGGTGGGGGCCGGGTGGCGATGGGCCCACAGAGCAGTTGAGATTAGGCTCCTGGCCGCCCCTCGGCGCCCGTCTCTTACTCGGCCTGCCTGCGGGGCCTCGCTCCTCCCGGGGTCCGACCCCCCCTCCCTGAGCCCTGGGGCCCCCCCGGAGGTACCTTCACGGCCCAGACGGACTGGTCCAGCGGGTGGAATAGCTTGAAGCAGAAGCCGTCTTTCTTGGAGGGCCGCTCGATGAGCTCGCAGCAGTGCAACAGGACGGTGCCCACCCACTGGCCCACCTTGGGCGTCTTGTAGATGAGCAGCACGCCAGGCTTCAGCACGCACCACAGCTTGGTCCAGCTCTTCAGCGTCCCGCGGATCTGTGGGGAGGGGCACGGCTGTGGGGGGGGGGAGGGCGGCGCCCCGGGGGCACCCGGACAGCTTGGGGGCGGAGCTGGGCGGTGGGCGAGGTCCTCGGGCTTTGACAAGGAGCTCAGAAATTACAGTGAATCCAGAGAAATGAGGCACTGCAGCCAGGAGCAGGTTTCCGGGTGAGGTTCAAGGCCAGATCGGAGCCCCTCCCCCCGCCCCGGAGGACCCAGCAGCCGATGGACTATTGTGATTGTCACCTTTGTAAATTTTGGAGTTGGTCAGTTCTTTTCTCACTCCAGAGAAGTATTTCACTGTAGCGCCTGATTTTTTATTTTATGGGGGGCCAAAAGGAGCCCATGCCGGCCCAAGTCCTAGGCAGGTGACCAGGTGCTGGTACACCTGTCTCGGGGGTCCTTGGTGGCAACCCCGGGGTTCAGCAGCTTTCCCACCACCTTAGGGGGGGCAAAAAGAAGTCCCAGGAGCTGAGAGAACCACCATCCCCCCCGTCGAAACACAGACTCTAAGCCCAACCCGTGAAGCTGTGATACGGCCTCCCCTCCCCCGCACCCTGGCACGGGCCTTCGTGGCATCCTGGGACCCCCATCCACAGGCCAGGAGCCCCCCCCCCGCCACCTCAACTGGACACAGGGTCTCTGCAGATTTCAGCGGGTGAACATGAGGCCACATTGGAGCCGGGTGAGCCCTGATTCAATGACGTTTGGACACAGACACACGGACACAGGAGGGGCCACGTGAAGACAGGCAGAGGCTGGAATCAGCAAGCCACAGCCCAGGGCTGCCTGGAGGCCCCCAGAAGCTGGGGAGCAGGAAGGATGCCCCACTAGGGGGCGGGGCGGCCCGGTCCACACCGGATTTCAGGGGCCAGCCCCCGGAACTGGGGGAGAACGCATTCCTGTGTTTAAGCCCCCAGCCTGTGGTCCTTTGCTGGGGCCCCCACGGGACACTGATCCAGACTCACAGCAACAAACATGCCCAACTGCCTCCTGGGTGACTCTGCAATGTCCCCTGGGAAGGCCTGAGACTGGGACAACGTGCCCGCCCGTCTGGCCTACCTTCAGGCTGTCGGCCATGATGACCACGCTGGGGTCCGTCAGGGCGCTGAACAGCTGCTTCGTGGCGCGTTTCTTCTCCTGCCGGTAGTTCTCCTTCTGCGCCTGGGCCCAGGGAACCCAGTGGGCGGGTCAAGGGAGAAGGCCCTGAGCTGGCCCCCGCCCCCGCTCCTCCTGCCAGCCCGCCGGCCCCCCGGGGCTCCCGCTGTCCAGTCTGGGGCGGGGGGGGGGGGGGGGGGGAGACGTGGGGGTGGGGAGGTGGCCAGAGCACAGCCCGCCCCCTCCCGCTGGCAGGCCGGGCCGTGGTGACCTCACTGGCCCACCCACCTGACAAATGACACACTTGTGTCCCCACTTCCTGGGCCCGTGCCCACCTTGAGAGCTTCCTTCTTGGTGACCTTGGCTGTTGGGGACACACATTCCTTGTCGGACCCATTGTATAGCCTGTATTCTACCTGCAAAAGAGATTCAAGTTGGGGAGAGATGGAGCATCAGTGTGCACTCTGGGGCTGCAGAGGGCTGGGGGGTGGCCAGGTGCACTCTGGGGCTGCAGAGGGCTGGGGGGTGGCCAGGTGCATTCTGGGGCTGCAGAGGGCTGGGGGGTGGCCAGGTGCATTCTGGGGCTGCAGAGGGCTGGGGGGTGGCCAGGTGCATTCTGGGGCTGCAGAGGGCTGGGGGGTGGCCAGGTGCACTCGGGGGCTGCAGAGGGCTGGGGGGTGGCCAGGTGCATTCTGGGGCTGCAGAGGGCTGGGGGGTGGCCAGGTGCATTCTGGGGCTGCAGAGGGCTGGGGGGTGGCCAGGTGCATTCGGGGGCTGCAGAGGGCTGGGGGGTGGCCAGGTGCACTCTGGGGCTGCAGAGGGCTGGGGGGGTGGCCAGGTGCATTCGGAGGCTGCAGAGGGCTGGGGGGTGGCCAGGTGCATTCTGGGGCTGCAGAGGGCTGGGGGGTGGCCAGGTGCATTCTGGGGCTGCAGAGGGCTGGGGGGTGGCCAGGTGCATTCGGGGGCTGCAGAGGGCTGGGGGGTGGCCAGGTGCACTCTGGGGCTGCAGAGGGCTGGGGGGGTGGCCAGGTGCACTCTGGGGCTGCAGAGGGCTGGGGGGGTGGCCAGGTGCATTCAGAGGCTGCAGAGGGCTGGGGGGTGGCCAGGTGCATTCTGGGGCTGCAGAGGGCTGGGGGTGGCCAGGTGCATTCTGGGGCTGCAGAGGGCTGGGGTGGCCAGGTGAGCTCTGGGGCTACAGAGGGTTGGGGGGGGCAGCCAGGTGCATTCTGGGGCTGCAGAGGGCTGGGGGTGGCCAGGTAGGCTGGAGGCCAAGAGAACCAGAGAGGTCAGAGAAAGGTACTGTCCTCACATCTGTCCGACACCCTCTGTTCAGATTATCGGCAGTGGTGGGGGCCAAGGGTACAGAGACGGACAAGTCAGGGAGGCTGAGGACAGCAGGTGGACAGGAGCTCAGAGGTGCCGGGAAGCGTCCACCCTAGCCACTGCTGTGTGTCCAGCCTCTGGGGGGGGGGGCACACGTGCAGAGGGGACTCTCACTCCTGGTGCCCTGGGAGCTGCTGAGTGGTGGGCAATGCCCAAGCCCTGTCCTGAGCCCAGACCAGAGCCGAGGACGAGGCACAGCCTGCCAGGCCCGCTGGACACGCTGCACGGGCTGAGAGCAGTAATCCAGGATCTGGGGCTGGAAGGGGCTGCGGTCCTTTAACAGATAGAGAAACTGAGGCCCTGCGGGTGGAGAAAAGGCCAGGACTAAAGGCTAAGAGGCAGAGGGCGGAGCAAACTGTGGCCCGAATCCCGCCCCCCGCCCCCTTTCTGTTCAGCCTGTGAGCTCAGAACGGTTTCAACTTTTTAAGTGGCCAAAAAAAAACCATCCAGAGAATACTATTTTGTGAGACGTGAAAATCATATGGTTCGTGGCCGCTTCTCCCCTGAGAAGCTTCAGAAGCTTCAGGCCCTGGGGGTGGAAAGGAGGCGCAGGCCACCACAAGTGACAGAGCTGCGAGAGCCGTGGGTCATCGTCATTGTCCACATCCCGCAGATGAGACTGTGGCACAGAGAGGCTCCGAGCCTGCCCAGGGTCACACAGCTCGTGAGGGCCGAGCTGGGGCTGAGTCGCAGGAAGGACAGGAGTGCCTGCGGCCTCTAGAGCCAGTCTCGGAGCTGAAGCTCGGGTGACAGCGTGCATGTCAGACTTGGCGGGTGACAAGCCTCTGGGGGCTGGGACTGAGCTACAGAGACGTTCCCGGTTGTCCTCCTGGGGAGCCGGGCCTCTCACGCACCGTGCCCCAGCCCCCTTAGCACATGCTGTTCCCCCAGCCTGGAATGCTGTTCCCTGTCGCTGGGTCCTCAGGCCCCACTGAGCCACTCCCGAGAAGGAAGACAGCTCTGACCGCCCTGCTGCCTTCAGACCCTGACATACCTGCCCCTGGCCGGCCCCACGCCGTTTACAATTACCGCCACGCAGGCAGTCCTGTCTGTTGTCTAGAACTCCTGCCAGGGAAGTTACATCCCAGCACACACCCCACCCCGGCAGCTGGGGGTTTGGTGAGCATCCTGGATGAATGAATGAGTGAATGAATGAACGATCCTGCCACCCAGCTCTCCTCCAGATGTGACTCAAAGGAGTGGGGTTTGCTTTAAGCAACAGAGGAAGAGACACAGGCTCTGGGGCCTGGGGACCGGGGGAGGGGTGGGGTGGGGTGGGCCAGATGGAGCAGAACAGAAGTACTTGCAGTCACGTATCTGACCAGAGTCTGAGGTCTGGCATATATAAAGAGCGCTTACAACCCAACAACAAAGACAACACAACTCGAAGGCGGGCAGAGAACCCGAACAGGCATTTCTCCAAGGGGACATCCGGTCGGTCAAGAAGCCCCGGATGGATCATCAGTCATTAGCAACACGCAAGTCAGAGCCGCCGGGAGCACCACAAAACGATGGAGGAGAACCCGGAAAGTACAAACGTGCTGAGAACGTGAACAAGGGGAGCCCTCCCTCGTCGCTGGTGGGGTCGTGAAACGGTGCAGGGGCTGTGGAAACCAGTTTGGCATTCCCCGAAAAGCTGAACACAGAATGCTTTAGAATTCCCCATGACCCCAGAACGACCGTCTGGCCCAGCAACAGAACAGGTAAGGCTCTGAAGGGTTTCCGTCTGGGGGGACAGAGAGGTTTCGGAACGACTCAGCACCGAGCACCCACTAAACACCACTGAGTTGTGCACCTAACACAGCGGGTTTGGGGATGTTTGACTTGGCCCCACGAGGAAGATGACAAGATCTGTATTAGCTTGTATCTTTTCCCAAGCCGCGTCCTCACAGCAGCCCCAGGTTGCCCTACGGCATCTGGGGTCCCCCCGCCAGGGGCCGACACGTTACGGGTGGCCTTGTCTCGTCTGGCGCTGTCCCCCCCCCCGCCAGGTCGGACGCACCAGGAGAGCAGGACGTCGTTCTCTCCGTGAGCCCGACGCAGCACCCCAGCAGCGCGTGCCCCTCGGGAGACGCTCAGACACGGTTACGGAACAGACCGGATCTGAAATTTGAACCAAGTCAAGGGTTGCTGCCAGTGGCTGTGTTTTATTGGCTCGTAGAAAGACACAGCTGTGTTTCCAGTGTTGTTACGCCATAAACTTGTGTCTTGAGAAAATAAATAGCCCAAGTGGTCCACCCCTGCCAGGGAACAGCATTGAGCCTTAAAAAGGAAGGGCGTTCTGACACCCGCTACAGCGTGGATGGACCTCGAGGATGTGATGCTGATTGAAACAGGCTGGTCACAGAAGGTCAGATCTTGCGGGATTTCACTCGTACGGGGACCTCACGGACTCACATCCATAAAGACAGAAAGCAGACAGTGGGCGTTGGGGCTGGGGGAGGGGGTGGGGGGGTAGTGTTTTAATGGGACGAAGTTTCGTTTCGGAAGACGGAAAGTTCCGGTCGCGGATGGGGGACGGCGGCACAACAGAGTTGAACGTGCTTAATGCCACCCGGAGCTGCGTGCTTAGAAATGGGTAGGGCGGTAAATCTGGGTTATGCGTGTTATACTGTAATTAAAAATGAAAAAATTAAATTAAATACAAACAAGTAAGCAAATAACTATGCTCTGACTCCTCCTCCCCAGCTGGCGGCCCTGGGGGCCAGGGAAGGGACATGCGGTCTCCAGCAGGTGGGGGGCACCCACCAAAGGTTTGGTTTCTTCTTCACCCGAGGCAGACACAGGGACAGACCACGAGGGCCACAGCAAGCCCTCCTTTGCTGGATGAGGCCACGAGGCCCCAGGGGAGCAAGGCAGTCACTCGAGATCACACGGGGTCGCAGGTGGTCGGGCAGGGGGCCAACCGCCTGTCTGTCTGCACTGCTCCCCAGCCCCACGGCAAGAAGCCAGAGCCACCAACCCCCGTCAACGTCTGGGGACCCTGGCCTGAGACCCTCTGGGGGACAGAAGGGTACGCCTAACACCCTCCACGCACTGCCCGGGCCTCGGCGCCCGCCCTGGACCAGAGGTTCTGCCTGGAAGGGCACAGCCGTGCCTGGGCCAGGAGAGGCTGGCCTGGGAGGCCCGCGGGGGGTGTGGGCGCGTGGGCTTCCAGAACTCGCCCTGCGGAGGGTGTACCTGGTGGAGGGAGCGCCGAGGCAAAGGCAGAGGGAGGGGAGGCTCGGCGGTTTGCCTACAGCAGAAAGACTCCACGGACTCCTCTTAGAATCTCCTGTCCCCCAATGCCACCGAGCAGCCCAAGCCTTGGTCCGGCCCCGGGCCTCCCCGGCCCGTGTTTTGCCACAAAGGCGGCTTCGATGACACAGCCCATGGCACTGTTTGTGACTCCGCCCCAGCCGTCCTTCCCAGACGTGCAGGCCGGGGTTCAGAGCCACTCCTCCGGGCCCGCGTGGGCTGGGGACGGTGGGCTGTCCCCTTCCTCCCACGGCCAGGCTCTTACCGGTGGCCCCTTGGTGGCAGAGCCCGGGGTCGGGGGCCCTTCGTCCCTCGGCAGCGGCTGGCCATTGGGCTCCAAGTCCTTCCCTGCAAGAGAGCAGCTGCAGTGAGGACCTGGGCACAGGGAGGAGCCCGAGACCCTGGGCGCGGACCGTCCTTCGAGGACCGTGAGGCCAGGCCCCTGCTTTCAGGGGAGGAACGCGGTGTCCGGGTTTGGAGGCCCATGGTGGGTTCAGGGCGCCCGGAGCGCGCCTGGCCTGCCCCCCCTCCCTGACCTTCTGGGAGCTGGACTCTGGGAGGGAGGTGGCCGGGCACTGTCCCTGCACCCCGACCTGGCGGGTGCCTGTTTTCCTGCTTGCTTGAGGGCGAGGGAGAGAGAGGGGAGGCGTCCGGATTCAGTCCCGGGGAGACAGCTGCCCTGGCCTAGCTCCTTCTGTCCTGAACGGGGCTTCCGAGGCTGCGGTTTATGGGCAGGAGGAAGAGGGGCTGGTCTCGGGCTCGCAGCCGGGTCCCTGCGCTGAGGAGCAGAGGTGGTAGCCGCTGGGGGAGAACCATCCCGGTGGGGCGGGGACGCAGGTGTCCCCAGACCCAGCCCTGGCAGGGGCTCCACAGACCCACCTCCCGGAGCCCCTGGGGGGCCGGGGGGCCGGGGACCGAGAGCCGTGCCCTGCAGAAGAGCCAGTATGGCCACCTGGGGAAGTGATTCTGTCCTGGGGGGCCCGGCTTCACCTAGGGCAGCAAAGGCCCTAGGACAGAGGCCACTCAAGGTGCCCTGGCCTTCCCGCCCCGGCAGGGATGCTGCCTCGCTGCCTCTGCTTCTGCAAAGTCCCCTGCGCCCTGACCCGAGGCCCTGGCTGGGCGGTGAGCACGGGGCTTTCCCCACCTCCAAGGTGCCCTCTCCTCCAGGCCCCCTCGATTCAAGGGCTGTCCTGGGGGGCTCCCCTGGCCTCTGTCGCCTCCCAGTGTGGGTGACGCCTGCTGGGGGATCCTCCTAGCTCAAGGGAGCTCCTCCTGGAACTGGCTCCTCTCCTCCGTCCACACCTGCCTCCTCACCCCTGCCCCCAGGACCTGCCCCCCCTCCTGAGAAAAGGTCTTCACCTGCCGGGTCCCACACTGCATGGGGTGGCCACTCTGGGGACCAAAGACCTCTGAGACCGGCCACCAACTGGGATGTGTCCTTCCCACCCCCTCCACCCCCCCTCCCGAGAGGGCATGGGAGCAGAGAACAGATGTCAGCTTTATTTCCCTAGGTGTCCTGTGCCCTGGCCCGTGTGACCTGACATGGCATGTTCCTATCTGCTCGTGAGACTGGGTGGGATGTCCCCAGAAGCCCCTCATGTCCTGACAGCCTACTGGCCTGAGGCTCTCCCGGTGGCAGGTGGGGGCAGGACGGACACTGCGGCCGGAACAGCTGGGGCGTCCCTCTCCTCCCTCCCGAAGCTGGCAGCGGCCGAGGGGCGGGCAGGCCGAGGAGGCGACGTCTCCCAGGATGGGGAGGGAGGCGGGCCCTCTGGGGCAGCAGTCACAGACACGCAGACGGTGCTCAGCTTGGGCTCTGCTGGGCGGGCCCAGAGGAACGAGGAGCTGGGGTGGCGGGGACCTGGGGCCGGGCAAGCACCAGCAGGTACGGGTGACCCTGTCCCCTGCGTGCTCAGTGCTTCACCCACCGGCGGCCTGAGGGCACCCAGTCTGGACTGTTCCCTCCCAGAGCCCAGGACTCCTTTGTAACTGGGAGCTCACATCCCCATTTCACAGAGGAGGAAACTGAGCCCCAGAGAGGCCCTGAGGCTGGCCCAGGGTCGCCCAGCCAGAACTGGGGCGGGGGTTCAGGGGGCCTGTCTCAGGAGGGCAGGTTTGGGGCCGCCACACCACACGGCCTCTCCACGGACGAGCTGCCCCATAACCCCGGCGAGGGAGCCCCCTGCTGACCTCCCATGACGCCACGGTGGATGGGGCTTAATCGCCCTCGCTGACCAGGACAAAACCCGGGAAGCCGCGGGCACTGACCTGGGCCGAGGGGGTAGAGCTCATTCTCTCCACTGAAGACCAGATTCCGGGTGAGCTTCCGGGGGTCGGTTTTCTGGGGGGTGGAGGAAGGTGGACACAGAGAGAAACGGCGCCTGAGGAAGGCCTCCTCCTTCATGGCCTGGGCGCTGGGAGGCTTCTGGAAGGAAGGACAGGAGAGAGGCGGTCACACCTCACGCTGAGACCGGGGAGCCCAGGGGCCGGCGGGCAACCTCCCACCCGCCCCGTCTTAGAGGCACGGAGACACTTCCCGGAGTCGGGAGTGGAGGGCGTCACCCCGTCTTATACTCAGGCCCTCACTTGGGGCGTCTCAGGAGTGGATGAGGAGGGCCTGGCGGGGGCGGGGAGGGGGGGGGGCGGGGAGGGGGGGCGGGACCCACCGGCAAGTGGTCGCCCGGGGAAGACCACGCCCCCGTGGGAAAGACCACGCCCCCGCGGGAAGCCCCGCCCACCCAGACAAGCCCCACACCTTGCTCTGGGGACACCGCACCCCCAGGCCAGCACTCCCTTGGCTCTGCAGGACCCTGGCTGCAGCCAAGTGGACCTGAGATGTGCCATGGACCCAGGCCAGGCCAGGCCACCAGACCCGCCCTCCCCGGTGACGGAGCCATTCGAGGGGAGATGGCCGCTGACGCACCCAGGGGAGGCGGCCGAGAGAGAAGGGCTGTGCGGTCCACAACCCAGAGCGCCAGGGGCAGCTGGCCCCGCCTGCACATCCTGCCTCCTGCACCCCCTGCCCCTGGCTCTCCTCCCTCCGCCTCGGCTCCTCCTGGGGGTCT